>NC_062526.1:162500-172500 GCF_022655615.1 Tachysurus fulvidraco
GCCATCATGACCATGCTGATTAGACTGTGTGGTTTAGGCCTTGGCTCCACCCATGTCCTCTTATTGGTCTGTTTTTTTAGTCACATGTTTGACTTCTGAATATTTTTCTCTCCAGTTCAGTCACTGGCAGGTTTCCTCCCACCAGACTTCAGCTACCAGTTAACACCTGAATCTTCTCGCCAACGTTCCGACTGCTGCTTCTGAACAAAACCCTCAGAACTCAGAGGAAACGCTATCTCCCTCTTCCACATACATCACCTCACAGGTGACAGTGTGATTGACAGGGATGACAGATTAAAGTGCTCACGGCCGAACGCATTAAGCTCTACATCAGGAAGTAATTCAGCTTCTTCTCCTCTGTGTGTCAGTGATCTGCAGGAAGACGTAGTATTTAAAAGTCTCTGAAAAGGACTTGGCAAGTCAAATAAATCCCTCAGCAGTGAAGCTGAACAAACCTGACGTTCACCTGGAGATAAAAACCTCAGTGATTAGGGAGAAGAGCTGAACATCCTGAATCTTCAGTGGATAAAAGATCAGAAAGTCATGGCCTTCAACCTCAGCATGCTCTCAGTCTGCTGATCACTGCAACAGCCATTTACACAAAAATGTTATAATAACTTGTGGCCATTATTATTATTATTATTATTATTATTATTATTATTATTATTATTATTATTATTATTACTGTTATTAGTATTATTATTATTATTATTATTATTATTATTACTGTTATTATTATTATTATTATTATTATTATTATTATTATTATTATTATTATTATTATTACTGTTATTATTATTATTATTATTATTATTATTATTATTATTATTATTATTATTATTATTATTATTAGTTATAAGAAAAAGGTGTGAAGTGAGAAGTTTCACAGTGCTGAGAGAGTTGAGATTAAGAGCAGATTAGTAGACATGTCTCAGCGTAGTAGACATGTCTCAGCGTCTCAGTGTCGGGGTCCGGACACAGCTCTGGGTCTGTAGAGTTCACACAGATCTACAGCCCTGAGCTCTGGTCTGTGAGAATAAACAAGCTTCTCTGGGAGTCTTCATTACCTGAAATGGTCTCCACTTCACACCAGAACGCTGGTCCAGGACAGAAGATGATATTGTTCATGTTCCTGGCTGGTTTGGATTCTGTCACTAATGAAAATTGTTTTTATGTTTCTCAGCCGTCAGCTGGAGCTCCTGCCAATCACGCTAAGTGGAAGAATGAGTAATAATGATTTCCTTCTGTTGCTCTGCAGATATAAAAATGTTAACTGGTCATTTTCATCCAAAAAGAATAAAAAGCAGATCGGTGACGTGCAGGAAATAGAACAACGTATTTAATTCAAAACCTGATTCTGGCCTGAGACATCAGGAGACAACAGGAGACAACAGGAGACATCAGGAGACATCAGGAGACATCAGGAGACATGAAGAGACATCAGGAGACATGAGGAGACATCAGGAGACATCAGGAGACTTCAGGAGACATCAGGAGACTTCAGGAGACATCAGGAGACATCAGGAGACATGAGGAGACTTCAGGAGACATCAGGAGACTTCAGGAGACATCAGGAGACATCAGGAGACTTCAGGAGACATCAGGAGACATGAGGAGACTTCAGGAGACATCAGGAGATATCAGGAGACATCAGGAGACTTCAGGAGACATCAGGAGACTTCAGGAGACATCAGGAGACATATTAATGACTTTATTAGAAAGTTGTAATAGTTGCTAGCATAAAGAGCTAACAGTGAAGTGCTGAACATTTCCTCTCTGTTGTCTTTGTTCTTTAGTTATTATATTAATATGAAAAGAAAATGAGATATTATGACATTATGACCAATGATGATGACACATGATGAGACACTGCTCGATGATCCAGATGTCATGAAAGAAGAAGAAAGAGAAAAGGACCAGCAGGAAGTGGATGGACGTTTTAGGGCACAAAACAGGAAAGAGAGTTAAAAGGACCTGACAATGAGGCTGAGGAGGGCATGCAGACAGAGTGAGGGTCCTGTTAGAGAGACAGACAGACAGACAGACAGACAGACAGACAGACAGACAGACAGACAGAGTGAGGGTCCTGTTAGACAGACAGACAGACAGACAGACAGACAGACAGACAGACAGAGTGAGGGTCCTGTTAGACAGACAGACAGACAGACAGACAGAGTGAGGGTCCTGTTAGACAGACAGACCGACAGACAGACAGACAGACAGACAGACAGAGTGAGGGTCCTGTTAGACAGACAGACCGACAGACAGACAGACAGACAGACAGACAGACAGACAGAGTGAGGGTCCTGTTAGAGAGACAGACAGATAGACAGACAGACAGACAGACAGACAGACAGAGTGAGGGTCCTGTTAGAGAGACAGACAGACAGACAGACAGACAGACAGACAGACAGAGTGAGGGTCCTGTTAGAGAGACAGACAGACAGACAGACAGACAGACAGACAGACAGACAGACAGAGTGAGGGTCCTGTTAGAGAGACAGACAGACAGACAGACTGACAGACAGACAGACTGACAGACAGACAGACAGAGAGAGTGAGGGTCCTGTTAGAGAGACAGACAGACAGACAGACAGACAGAAAGACAGAGTTAGAGACAAACATTTCTGGACCTTCAGGTTTGTGATGTGTAAAGCACACGTTTGTCTCTGAGTGTAAATCAGACTCACTACATGGTCATTACAGACAATATGGTGTCCATGGGAATGTGTAGTGAAAGTTACTGTAGTTTTCTGTAGTGGGCATTTCCTGTCTGCTGCTCTGGGGGTGTGGCCTATACAGCAGGAGGAGAGGAAGCTAACAGTAAAGGGAACTAATCACAGGCAGGGACAGAAGAGACATGGACTTCAACATCAGTAAAGAGACAAATCGATTGACTCACTGCCTAAAGCACAGATCCTCCTTAAATCTGATTTAGGGGTCGTGAACACATACTGTACAGGTTTAATATCACACTACACCATATAACTGGGTAACAGCCCATCTCTCGCACTCTCTTTGTGTGTCTGTCTCTCTCTGTCTCTCTCTCTCTCTCTCTCTCTCTCTGACACACACACACACACACACACACACACACACACACACACACACACACACACACACACACACACACACACACACACACACACACAGACTCCTCTTTGGCTCCATCCCAATTCCATCCCCTCTTATTTGCACTGGGACAAAGTGACTCTGACGAATGCTGGCCTCCACCTCCTCTTCCTCCTCCACCTCCTTGTTCCAGCAGGAAACGGAGAGAGAGAGAGAAAAGGAGGGAGAGAGAGAAAACAAGTGTGCACCCTTCATCCCTCCTTCCTGCCAAATCTAAAATCAATAAACTCTTTCTTTGCCCTGCACGAGCTGCTGAATCCATAAAACAGCGAGTGAGTGATTCCCGTATAAAGATGAAGGAGAGAGGGAGAGATATAGAGGGAGAGATACAGAGGGAGAGATACAGACGCCCTTCTGGCCATCGCTCTCGGCCGTGTCTCATCTCCACACCGACAAATAAATAAAAAGATAGCAAGATTTATTGAGTGTGATAGCTACGAGGTCATGCAGCTTCAGAAACTCAACTGACAACTTCAACCTACTGCTTAGTGTTTTGTGTGTGAGTGTGTGTGTGGGGGGGGGAGTGTGTGTGTGTGGGAGTGTGTGTGTGGGAGTGAGCTGAGTGTGTACAAAGTGTGTACTGAATGAGTACTGAGTGTGTACTAAGTGTGTAGTGAGTGTGTACTAAGTGTGTAGTGAGTGTGTACTAAGTGTGTACTGAATGAGTACTAAGTGTGTAGTGAGTGTGTACTAAGTGTGTACAGAGTGTGTACTGAATGAGTACTGAGTGTGTACTGAGTGTGTACTGAGTGTATAGTGTGTGTGTACTGAGTGTGTACTGAGTGTATAGTGAGTGTGTACTGAGTGTGTACTGAATGAGTACTGAGTGTGTACTGAGTGTATAATGTGTGTTTACTGTGTGTACTGAGTGTATAGTGAGTGTGTACTGAGTGTATAATGTGTGTTTACTGTGTGTACTGAGTGTATAGTGAGTGTGTACTGAGTGTATAGTGAGTGTGTACTGAGTGTAAAGTGAGTGTGTACTGAGTGTATAGTGAGTATGTACTGAGTGTGTACTGAGTGTGTGCTGAGTGTATAGTGAGTGTATACTGAGTGTGTACTGAGTGTGTAGTGAGTGTGTACTGAGTGTATAGTGAGTGTGTACTGAGTGTATAGTGAGTGTGTACTGAGTGTGTACTGAGTGTGTAGTGAGTATGTACTGAGTGTATAGTGAGTGTGTACTGAGTGTATAGTGAGTGTGTACTGAGTGTATAGTGAGTGTGTACTGAGTGTATAGTGAGTGTGTACTGAGTGTGTACTGAGTGTGTACTGAGTGTGTACTGAGTGTATAGTGAGTGTGTACTGAGTGTATAGTGAGTGTGTACTGAGTGTATAGTGAGTGTGTACTAGTGTGTACTGAGTGTGTACTGAGTGTATAGTGAGTGTGTACTGAGTGTATAGTGAGTGTGTACTGAGTGTATAGTGAGTGTATAGTGTGTGTGTACTGAGTGTGTACTGAGTGTGTAGTGAGTGTGTACTGAGTGTATAGTGAGTGTGTACTGAGTGTATGGTGAGTGTATACTGAGTGTGTACTGAGTGTATAGTGAGTGTGTAGTGAGTGTGTACTGAGTGTATAGTGAGTGTGTACTGAGTGTAAAGTGAGTGTGTACTTAGTGTATAGTGAGTATGTACTGAGTGTGTAGTGAGTGTGTACTAAGTGTATAGTGAGTGTGTACTGAGTGTATAGTGAGTGTGTACTGAGTGTATAGTGAGTGTGTACTAGTGTGTACTGAGTGTATAGTGAGTGTGTACTAGTGTATAGTGAGTGTGTACTAGTGTGTACTGAGTGCATAGTGAGTATGTACTGAGTGTGTAGTGAGTGTATAGTGAGTATGTACTGAGTGTATAGTGAGTGTGTACTGAGTGTATAGTGAGTATGTACTGAGTGTATAGTGAGTGTGTACTGAATGTGTACTGAGTGTATAGTGAGTGTGTACTGAGTGTATAGTGAGTGTATACTGAGTGTGTACTGAGTGTATAGTGAGTGTGTACTGAGTGTGTACTGAGTGTATAGTGAGTGTGTACTGAGTGTATAGTGAGTGTGTACTGAGTGTATAGTGAGTGTATACTGAGTGTATAGTGAGTGTGTACTGAGTGTATAGTGAGTGTGTACTGAGTGTATAGTGAGTGTGTACTGAGTGTGTACTGAGTGTATAGTGAGTGTGTACTAGTGTGTACTGAGTGTGTACTGAGTGTAAAGTGAGTGTGTACTGAGTGTATAGTGAGTATGTACTGAGTGTGTACTGAATGAGTACTGAGTGTGTACTGAGTGTGTACTGAGTGTAAAGTGTGTGTGTACTGAGTGTGTACTGAGTGTATAGTGAGTGTGTACTGAGTGTATAGTGAGTGTGTACTGAGTGTATAGTGAGTGTATACTGAGTGTATAGTGAGTGTGTAGTGAGTGTGTACTGAGTGTATAGTGAGTGTGTACTGAGTGTATGGTGAGTGTATACTGAGTGTGTACTGAGTGTGTAGTGAGTGTGTACTGAGTGTATAGTGAGTGTGTACTGAGTGTATGGTGAGTGTATACTGAGTGTGTACTGAGTGTATAGTGAGTGTGTAGTGAGTGTGTACTGAGTGTATAGTGAGTGTGTACTGAGTGTAAAGTGAGTGTGTACTTAGTGTATAGTGAGTATGTACTGAGTGTGTAGTGAGTGTGTACTAAGTGTATAGTGAGTGTGTACTGAGTGTATAGTGAGTGTGTACTGAGTGTATAGTGAGTGTGTACTAGTGTGTACTGAGTGTATAGTGAGTGTGTACTAGTGTGTACTGAGTGTATAGTGAGTGTGTACTGAGTGCATAGTGAGTATGTACTGAGTGTGTACTGAGTGTATAGTGAGTGTATAGTGAGTGTGTACTGAGTGTGTACTGAGTGTATAGTGAGTGTGTACTGAGTGTGTACTGAGTGTATGGTGAGTGTGTACTGAGTGTATAGTGAGTGTGTACTGAGTGTGTACTGAGTGTATAGTGAGTGTGTACTGAGTGTATAGTGAGTGTGTACTGAGTGTGTACTGAGTGTGTACTGAGTGTATAGTGAGTGTGTAGTGAGTATGTACTGAGTGTATAGTGAGTGTGTACTGAGTGTATAGTGAGTGTGTACTGAGTGTGTACTGAGTGTATAGTGAGTGTGTACTGAGTGTATAGTGAGTGTGTACTGAGTGTGTACTGAGTGTATAGTGAGTGTGTACTGAGTGTATAGTGAGTGTGTACTGAGTGTGTACTGAGTGTGTACTGAGTGTATAGTGAGTGTGTACTGAGTGTATAGTGAGTGTGTACTAGTGTGTACTGAGTGTGTACTGAGTGTATAGTGAGTGTATAGTGAGTGTGTACTGAGTGTATAGTGAGTGTATAGTGTGTGTGTACTGAGTGTGTACTGAGTGTATAGTGAGTGTATACTGAGTGTGTACTGAGTGTGTAGTGAGTGTGTAGTGAGTGTGTAGTGAGTGTGTACTGAGTGTATAGTGAGTGTGTACTGAGTGTATAGTGAGTGTGTACTGAGTGTATAGTGAGTATGTACTGAGTGTGTACTGAGTGTGTACTGAGTGTATAGTGAGTGTGTACTGAGTGTGTACTGAGTGTATGGTGAGTGTGTACTGAGTGTATAGTGAGTGTGTACTGAGTGTGTACTGAGTGTATAGTGAGTGTGTACTGAGTGTATAGTGAGTGTGTACTGAGTGTGTACTGAGTGTATAGTGAGTGTGTACTGAGTGTGTACTGAGTGTATAGTGAGTGTGTAGTGAGTGTGTACTGAGTGTATAGTGAGTGTGTACTGAGTGTATAGTGAGTATGTACTGAGTGTATAGTGAGTATCTACTGAGTGTATAGTTAGTATGTACTGAGTGTGTACTGAGTGTATAGTGAGTATGTACTGAGTGTATAGTGAGTGTGTACTGAGTGTATAGTGAGTGTGTACTGTGTATTGAGTGTATAGTGAGTGTGTACTGAGTGTATAGTGAGTGTGTACTGAGTGTATAGTGAGTGTGTACTGTGTATTGAGTGTATAGTGAGTGTGTACTGAGTGTATAGTGAGTGTGTACTGAGTGTGTACTGAGTGTATAGTGAGTGTGTACTGAGTGTATAGTGAGTGTGTACTGAGTGTATAGTGAGTGTGTACTGAGTGTATAGTGAGTGTGTACTAAGTGTGTACTGAGTGTATAGTGAGTGTATACTGAGTGTGTAGTGAGTGTGTAGTGAGTGTGTAGTGAGTGTGTACTGAGTGTATAGTGAGTGTGTACTGAGTGTATAGTGAGTGTGTACTGAGTGTATAGTGAGTATGTACTGAATGTGTACTGAGTGTGTACTGAGTGTATAGTGAGTGTGTACTGAGTGTGTACTGAATGAGTACTGAGTGTGTACTGAGTGTATAGTGTGTGTACTGAGTGTGTACTGAGTGTGTACTGAGTGTGTAGTGAGTGTGTACTGAGTGTATAGTGAGTGTATAGTGAGTGTGTACTGAGTGTGTACTGTGTGTGTAGTGAGTGTGTACTGAGTGTATAGTGAGTGTGTACTGAGTGTATAGTGAGTGTGTACTGAGTGTATAGTGAGTGTGTACTGAGTGTATAGTGAGTGTGTACTGAGTGTGTACTGAGTGTGTAGTGAGTGTGTACTGAGTGTATAGTGAGTGTGTACTGAGTGTGTACTGAGTGTATAGTGAGTGTGTACTGAGTGTATAGTGAGTGTGTACTGAGTGTATAGTGAGTGTGTACTGAGTGTATAGTGAGTGTGTACTGAGTGTATAGTGAGTGTGTACTGAGTGTATAGTGAGTGTGTGCTGAGTGTGTACTGAGTGTATAGTGAGTGTGTACTGAGTGTATAGTGAGTGTGTACTGAGTGTGTACTGAGTGTATAGTGAGTGTGTACTAGTGTGTACTGAGTGTGTACTGAGTGTATAGTGAGTATGTACTGAGTGTGTACTGAATGAGTACTGAGTGTGTACTGAGTGTGTACTGAGTGTAAAGTGTGTGTGTACTGAGTGTGTACTGAGTGTATAGTGAGTGTGTACTGAGTGTATAGTGAGTGTGTACTGAGTGTATAGTGAGTGTATACTGAGTGTGTACTGAGTGTATAGTGAGTGTGTAGTGAGTGTGTACTGAGTGTATAGTGAGTGTGTACTGAGTGTATGGTGAGTGTGTACTGAGTGTATAGTGAGTGTGTACTGAGTGTATGGTGAGTGTATACTGAGTGTGTACTGAGTGTATAGTGAGTGTGTAGTGAGTGTGTACTGAGTGTATAGTGAGTGTGTACTGAGTGTAAAGTGAGTGTGTACTTAGTGTATAGTGAGTATGTACTGAGTGTGTAGTGAGTGTGTACTAAGTGTATAGTGAGTGTGTACTGAGTGTATAGTGAGTGTGTACTGAGTGTGTAGTGAGTGTGTACTAGTGTGTACTGAGTGTATAGTGAGTGTGTACTAGTGTGTACTGAGTGTATAGTGAGTGTGTACTGAGTGCATAGTGAGTATGTACTGAGTGTGTAGTGAGTGTATAGTGAGTATGTACTGAGTGTATAGTGAGTGTGTACTGAGTGTATAGTGAGTATGTACTGAGTGTATAGTGAGTGTGTACTGAGTGTGTACTGAGTGTATAGTGAGTGTGTACTGAGTGTATAGTGAGTGTGTACTGAGTGTGTACTGAGTGTATAGTGAGTGTGTACTGAGTGTATAGTGAGTGTGTACTGAGTGTGTACTGAGTGTATAGTGAGTGTATAGTGAGTGTGTACTGAGTGTGTACTGAGTGTATAGTGAGTGTGTACTGAGTGTATAGTGAGTGTGTACTGAGTGTGTACTGAGTGTATAGTGAGTGTGTACTGAGTGTATAGTGAGTGTGTACTGAGTGTGTACTGAGTGTGTACTGAGTGTGTACTGAGTGTATAGTGAGTGTGTACTGAGTGTATAGTGAGTGTGTTCTGAGTGTATAGTGAGTGTGTACTGAGTGTATAGTGAGTGTGTACTGAGTGTATAGTGAGTGTGTACTGAGTGTGTACTGAGTGTATAGTGAGTGTGTACTGAGTGTATAGTGAGTGTGTACTGAGTGTGTACTGAGTGTGTACTGAGTGTATAGTGAGTGTGTACTGAGTGTGTACTGAGTGTATAGTGAGTGTGTACTGAGTGTATAGTGAGTGTGTACTGAGTGTATAGTGAGTGTGTACTGAGTGTATAGTGAGTGTGTACTGAGTGTATAGTGAGTGTGTACTGAGTGTGTACTGAGTGTATAGTGAGTGTGTACTGAGTGTGTACTGAGTGTATAGTGAGTGTGTACTGAGTGTGTACTGAGTGTATAGTGAGTGTGTACTGAGTGTATAGTGAGTGTGTACTGAGTGTGTACTGAGTGTATAGTGAGTGTGTACTGAGTGTATAGTGAGTGTGTACTGAGTGTATAGTGAGTGTGTACTGAGTGTATAGTGAGTGTGTACTGAGTGTATAGTGAGTGTACACACACACACACACACACACACACACACACACACACACACACACACACACACATCTATCTATCTATCTATCTATCTATCTATCTATCTATCTATCTATCTATCTATCTATCTATCTATCTATCTATCTATCTAGCTATCTGTATTCTAATACATGTATTTGAAACAATCCCACGTTCAATTCTTCTTCTTGAACCTTGAATTATCCAACAGTAACACCGCCACCTGCAGCACTGGAGCATTCGATGATGGAGCTGAGAACAGGGTGGTTCTGGTGGTGCTGGTGAACTTATCTCACTGTAAGAACAGTATCTCACTGTAAGAACAGTATCTCACTGTAAGAACGGTATCTCACTGTAAGAACGGTATCTCACTGTAAGAACGGTATCTCACTGTAAGAACAGTATCTCACTGTAAGAACAGTATCTCACTGTAAGAACGG
>NC_062526.1:180000-185000 GCF_022655615.1 Tachysurus fulvidraco
AGGACCTTAGTGTTAGTGTACAGGACCTTAGTGTTAGTGTACAGGACCTTAGTGTTAGTGTACAGGACCTTAGTGTTAGTGTACAGGATGTTAGTGTTAGTGTACAGGACCTTAGTGTTAGTGTACAGGACGTTAGTGTTAGTGTACAGGACATTAGTGTTAGTGTACAGGACATTAGTGTTAGTGTACAGGACCTTAGTGTTAGTGTACAGGACCTTAGTGTTAGTGTACAGGATGTTAGTGTTAGTGTACAGGATGTTAGTGTTAGTGTACAGGACCTTAGTGTTAGTGTACAGGACCTTAGTGTTAGTGTACAGGACCTTAGTGTTAGTGTACAGGACCTTAGTGTTAGTGTACAGGACCTTAGTGTTAGTGTACAGGACCTTTAGTGTTAGTGTACAGGACCTTAGTGTTAGTGTACAGGACCTTAGTGTTAGTGTACAGGACCTTAGTGTTAGTGTACAGGACCTTAGTGTTAGTGTACAGGACCTTAGTGTTAGTGTACAGGACCTTAGTGTTAGTGTACAGGACCTTAGTGTTAGTGTACAGGACCTTAGTGTTAGTGTACAGGACCTTAGTGTTAGTGTACAGGACCTTAGTGTTAGTGTACAGGACCTTAGTGTTAGTGTACAGGACCTTAGTGTTAGTGTACAGGACCTTAGTGTTAGTGTACAGGACCTTAGTGTTAGTGTACAGGACCTTAGTGTTAGTGTACAGGACCTTAGTGTTAGTGTACAGGACCTTAGTGTTAGTGTACAGGACGTTAGTGTTAGTGTACAGGACGTTAGTGTTAGTGTGTACAGGACTTAGTGTTAGTGTACAGGAAATGTTAGTGTTAGTGTACAGGACCTTAGTGTTAGTGTACAGGCCTTAGTGTTAGTGTACAGGACCTTAGTGTTAGTGTACAGGACCTTAGTGTTAGTGTACAGGACCTTAGTGTTAGTGTACAGGACCTGTAGTGTTAGTGTACAGGACCTTAGTGTTAGTGTACAGGACCTTAGTGTTAGTGTACAGGGACCTTAGTGTTTAGTGTACAGGACCTTAGTGTTATGTACAGGACCTTAGTGTAGTGTACAAGGACCTTAGTGTTAGTGTAACAGGACCTTAGTGTTAGTGTCAGCAGGATGTTAGTGTTAGTGTAGCAGGGACCTTAGTGTTAGTGTAACAAGGACCTTAGTGTTAGGTGTACGAGGACCGTTAGTGTTAGGGTACAGAGGACCTTAGTGTTAGTGTACAGGACCGTTAGTGTTAGGGTACAGGACCGTGAGTGGTTAGTGTACAGGACCTTAGTGTTAGTGTACCAGGACCTTAGTGTTAGTGTACAGGACCTTAGTGTTAGAGTACAGGACCTTAGTGTTAGTGTACAGGACATTAGTGTTAGTGTACAGGACCTTAATGTTAGTGTACAGGACCTATTAGTGTTAGTGTAGTACAGGACCTTAGTGTTAGTGTACAGGACCTTAGTGTTAGTGTACAGGACCTTAGTGTTAGTGTACAGGACCTTAGTGTTAGTGTACAGGACCTTAGTGTTAGTGTACAGGACCTTAGTGTTAGTGTACAGGACCTTAGTGTTAGTGTACAGGACCTTAGTGTTAGTGTACAGGATGTTAGTGTTAGTGTACAGGACCTTAGTGTTAGTGTACAGGACCTTAGTGTTAGTGTACAGGACCTTAGTGTTAGTGTACAGGACCTTAGTGTTAGTGTACAGGACCTTAGTGTTAGTGTACAGGACCTTAGTGTTAGTGTACAGGACCTTAGTGTTAGTGTACAGGACCTTAGTGTTAGTGTACAGGACCTTAGTGTTAGTGTACAGGACCTTAGTGTTAGTGTACAGGATGTTAGTGTTAGTGTACAGGACCTTAGTGTTAGTGTACAGGATGTTAGTGTTAGTGTACAGGACCTTAGTGTTAGTGTACAGGACGTTAGTGTTAGTGTACAGGACCTTAGTGTTAGTGTACAGGACCTTAGTGTTAGTGTACAGGACCTTAGTGTTAGTGTACAGGACCTTAGTGTTAGTGTACAGGATGTTAGTGTTAGTGTACAGGACCTTAGTGTTAGTGTACAGGACCTTAGTGTTAGTGTACAGGACCTTAGTGTTAGTGTACAGGACCTTAGTGTTAGTGTACAGGACCTTAGTGTTAGCGTACAGGACCTTAGTGTTAGTGTACAGGACGTTAGTGTTAGCGTACAGGACCTTAGTGTTAGCGTACAGGACCTTAGTGTTAGCGTACAGGACCTTAGTGTTAGCGTACAGGACCTTAGTGTTAGCGTACAGGACGTTAGTGTTAGCGTACAGGACGATAGTGTTAGCGTACAGGACGTTAGTGTTAGCGTACAGGACCTTAGTGTTAGCGTACAGGACGATAGTGTTAGCGTACAGGACGATAGTGTTAGCGTACAGGACGTTAGTGTTAGCGTACAGGACCTTAGTGTTAGCGTACAGGACCTTAGTGTTAGCGTACAGGACCTTAGTGTTAGCGTACAGGACCTTAGTGTTAGCGTACAGGACCTTAGTGTTAGCGTACAGGACGTTAGTGTTAGCGTACAGGACCTTAGTGTTAGCGTACAGGACGTTAGTGTTAGTGTACAGGACCTTAGTGTTAGTGTACAGGACGTTAGTGTTAGCGTACAGGACCTTAGTGTTAGCGTACAGGACGATAGTGTTAGCGTACAGGACCTTAGTGTTAGCGTACAGGACGTTAGTGTTAGCGTACAGGACCTTAGTGTTAGCGTACAGGACCTTAGTGTTAGCGTACAGGACGTTAGTGTTAGCGTACAGGACCTTAGTGTTAGTGTACAGGACGTTAGTGTTAGCGTACAGGACCTTAGTGTTAGCGTACAGGACGTTAGTGTTAGTGTACAGGACCTTAGTGTTAGTGTACAGGACGTTAGTGTTAGTGTACAGGACCTTAGTGTTAGTGTACAGGACATTAGTGTTAGTGTACAGGACCTTAGTGTTAGTGTACAGGACATTAGTGTTAGTGTACAGGACCTTAGTGTTAGTGTACAGGACATTAGTGTTAGTGTACAGGACCTTAGTGTTAGTGTACAGGACCTTAGTGTTAGTGTACAGGACCTTAGTGTTAGTGTACAGGACCTTAGTGTTAGTGTACAGGACATTAGTGTTAGTGTACAGGACATTAGTGTTAGTGTACAGGACCTTAGTGTTAGTGTACAGGACCTTAGTGTTAGTGTACAGGATGTTAGTGTTAGTGTACAGGACCTTAGTGTTAGTGTACAGGACCTTAGTGTTAGTGTACAGGACCTTAGTGTTAGTGTACAGGACCTTAGTGTTAGTGTACAGGACATTAGTGTTAGGTACCTACTTAAAGTTGTGGTGTTTGTGTTTGCAGTATTTTAGAGCCAGTGTGTAAACAACATGCTGTTACGGATGAACAGATAAACAGATGGATGAACTGATGGACTGAAAGTGGAGACGCCTTGATTTTAAAAGGCACAACCATTTACTGAACACTGACACACTGTCACTTAGCAAGATTACTGCAATTCAACTGGAATAAATACACACACACACACACACACACACACACACACACACACACACACACACACACAGAGTCTGTGAGCTTAGAAATGAATAGGGTTTAAGTAGTAAGGAGTTAGGAGGAGACTCACACACTGACCTCTGTAGCTGGATGTAGAGTTAATACTGTACACTTCTGTCAGCTGAGTGCTAACGAACCCTAAAGTGTTATAATGTTTGTGTAGTTAAACCTAAACACTAACCCAAAAGTGTTATAACGTCTGTGTAGTTAAACCTAAACACTAACCCTAAAGTGTTATAACGTCTGTGTAGTTAAACCTAAACACTAACCCTAAAGTGTTATAACGTCTGTGTAGTTAAACCTAAACACTAACCCTAAAGTGTTATAACGTCTGTGTAGTTAAACCTAAACACTAACCCTAAAGTGTTATAACGTCTGTGTAGTTAAACCTAAACACTAACCCTAAAGTGTTATAACGTTATGATGTCTCCAAATGCTGTACATGGAAATGTAGTTACACGTTTTAGTGAAAAAAGAACAGAATACTTGATGCTATAAATTTGGTGACTGCTTGTGATAGTGATTGGATTACAAAGAGAACACAGAAGGGCTTCAGTCATGTCATAGATCCAATTTTCAATTAAATTCTAATTTATTTGTATAGCACTTTTACATGGACATTGTCTCAAAGCAGCTTTACAGGACAAACATAATAGAAAAAGTTTATATTATACAAAGATTAATACAAAAAGATTAATATTAGACTTAGATTTAAATGTTTTATTCAACACTAAAGGGAATAAAGCTGTAAGTAAATGTGTGGAAACTGAATGATGTTCACATGAAGGTTTAATGTTTAACAGAAATGTGAGTGACAGGTTGTAGATGCTGGAAGAGGGACCATGTTCTCCATCACATGTTCTCCATCACATGTTCTCCATCACACGTTCTCCATCACATGTTCTCCATCACATGTTCTCCATCACATGTTCTCCATCACACGTTCTCCATCACACGTTCTCCATCACATGTTCTCCATCACATGTTCTCCATCACATGTTCTCCATCACATGTTCTCCACTAATAAACCCATTAAACTCCTGCTCATAAAATCAGTGTAATCATCTGTGCTTTATTTATGAAACACAGCGAGCCGTCGTGGGAAATGATCTCACAGCCGCGCGCTCCATCGATACAAACGCCGAGATTAAGAGTCATAAAACAATAAAAAGTGTCTCATTATGCTCGGCTAGCAGATTTGTGTAATTGTTCCTGCAGGGATCCGCTCGCTGTAAACAAGGAAACACGAGGCGTCTGTAATGAGCTTCATTCATGTGCATGAGAGCGTGTTCTCGTTCAAAGCCCCTGAGAACACGCAATTACTGACTGTTCACGTGGAACCAGAATTCATATTCCACAACAGGACACGTGCACAACCACGTCCTGTCTGAACCTCTACGGAGACCCCAGCGTCCACTCCTCTGAACAGAGTCT
>NC_062526.1:191590-194090 GCF_022655615.1 Tachysurus fulvidraco
ACTTACACACTTACTGATACACGAGCACTTGTGTATCTGTAATGAATGCAAAACGAAAATGAAACACAGTCCGGAGTCACAGAGCGCTTCCATTTCTCTCTCTAATGTTGTGTGTCGCTTCGTGAGGCAGTGAATTGCACGTGTGTGTGTGTGTGTGTGTGTGTGTGTGTGTGTGTGTGTGTGTGTGTGTGTGTGTGTGTGTGTGTGTGTGTGTGTGTGTGTGTAAGGTTGCATGTCTCACTCACTCGCTCAGCAAATATGTATTTGATACCAGCAGTAAATCACTGGAGCGCTGAAACACGTGTTAATGGACGGAGCTAAATTGGAATGGAATTTGTTTAAAAAAGAGCTGGAGTGATGGTGCGAGTGAAAGGGGGCAGAAAACTAAAAGCAGGAAGCAGAAAATGAGAGAGAGAGAGAGAGAGAGAGAGAGAGAGAGAGAGAGAGAGAGACGGGACAACACGCGAGAGCACGAGAGAGAGAGAGAGAGAGAGAGGGCGGAGGAGAGGGACCCACACTGAGAGAGAGAAACACGGAACACGGAGAGAGAGAGAGAGAGAGAGAGAGAGAGAGAGAGAGAGAGAGAGAGAGAGAAACACGGAACACGGAGAGAGAGAGAGAGAGAGAGAGAGAAACACGGAACACGGAGAGGGGGGGAGAGAGAGAGAGAGAGAGAGAGAAACACGGAACACGGAGGGGGGGGGAGAGAGACAAAGAGAGGGGGGAGACAGAGAGAAAGGGAGAGAGAGAGAGAAAGAGAGGGGGGGCAGAGACAGAAAGAGAGGCAGAGAGAGAGAGAGAGCAAAGAAGATGTGATTGAGAGAAATAAGTCCAATGTTTTTGGGTTCTTCCTTGTGCTCGGTTCTGTGGGGTTCTGCATCTGTCTCAACACTTTCCTTCTATAAGGACAGAAAGTGTGATGATGAACTGAACTGAAATATTTATATTACTAAACAGTCCTGAACAAGGCGACAAGTGAAGGTGAAACTCCGACCAGCATCACAGACTTGGCAAGAAAAGACGAACCTTGGATTGAAGAAAGAACAGTTCTTGTGTTAGTGTGTTGTTCCTGACGATCAGTCGCTATACACATGAATAACGACACACAACAGAACTGCACTTTAATTACAGCTTTACACACTTTGTGTTACGTCCCATTAGGCTGGAGGAATAAAACACAACAGAAAACATTTAACACTTTAACCTGTTAACCTGACAGACACCTGAACTGAATCAGTGGGCGTGTCACAGTGTGTGACTTCAGACCGCCTTTCTTTACTACTCTTTACTTAGCCCCGCCCCTTAGTCTCTAAACAGATCAATATGGAACATCACGAACATTATTAATAAAAAATCTTTAGTATTGATGCATCACAAATGTTTATCATGATGAAAATAAACATAGCGTAGCGTCAGCATGTTAGCTGACGTCGGTTTTTACGCCACTATTGTCGCATTTATGGAATCGAAACTTTAAAATAGGTCAGTGGCCTGTTGCTAAGCTGCTCACTGATGTGTTGCTGTGCAGCAGTTTCAGTCCACAATGGTCCAAAAGTTCAGTCCAGTAGGACAAAAGCAGTAGCCTTTGTGGTTGCAAAGTAGCTGTTTATGAGCTTTACACACTCAGCAGAACAAAACACACACTTTCAAGGAGTCATCCATGTTTTTATACATTTCACACACTGGACGTGTCGAGGGGAAAATGACTTTATTACAATGACTTTATTTTGATAGTGGAGGTGTGTTAATGTGTTAGTGTTTGAGGTTGTGTTAGTGTTCAAGGGTGTGTTATGTATTTGAAGGTGTTAATGAAGGTGTTAGTGTAGGAGTGTTAGTGTTTGAGGTTGTGTTAGTGTTTAAGGGTGTGTTAGTGTTTGAAGGTGTTAATGAAGGTGCTAGTGGAGGTGTGTTAGTGTTTGAAGGAGTGTTAGTGTAGGAGTGTTAGTGTTTGAAGGTGTTAATGAAGGTGTGTTATCATGACGTGTGGATGGTAGTAAAATAGAAGAGGGATGATGTATTTTCCCTCAGTGCTGGCAGCTGATTGGTCGTCCTGCACTCGGTGGAAGTCATTTCTGAGAGCAGAGAAAATGAGCGTCCGTCAGAGTGCAGCAGGCTTTGAAGTCACATTTGCAGCTGAACATCAGCCTTCATCACAGAAAATTTCTCAGAAACAGTCCAATAGAACATCTCTAATGCATTACACGCAATTTCCCCTTTTTACCGTAGCACAGGAGCTGGAGCTCATCATCTAATGCACATAAACATCATCACAACATCAAATATCTCTGACACACTGCAGACAAACATCTGCTCAAACCCACTGAGCTCACACACACACACACACACACACACACACACACACACACACACACACACACACACACACACACACACACAAAACTTTTAGGAGTTTCTAGAATCAGTGACCAAAACAAATGACAGCAGGAGAATAAATAAAGGAGTAAATATTAAACATCTCCATATTAAGCCTCCATACAAT
>NC_062526.1:196590-199090 GCF_022655615.1 Tachysurus fulvidraco
CTGTCTCTCTCTCCTCTCTCTCTATCTGTCTCTCTATCTGTCTCTCTCTCTCCTCTCTCTGTCTATCTCTCTCTCTCTCTCTCTCTCTCTCTCTCACACACACACTCTATCTGTCTCTCTCTCTCTCCCTCTCTGTCTGTCTCTCTCTCTCTCTCTGTCTCTCTCTCTCTCTCTCTCTCTCTCTCTCTCTCTCTCTCTCTCTGTCTCTCTCTCTCTGTGTCTCTCTCTCTCTCTCTCTCTCTCTCTCTCTCTCTCTCTCACTCCATGTTCACTCTTTTTCTTTTCAGTCTTTTTCGCTCTGTGCTTTTTTTCTCTATCTCTATATTTAAACTTTCCTTTAACACTTCTGCCCTTAAAGGCAATAAATACACTTTTATCTGTTCATCTTCATTTTATTATTTTATGTCTTTTTTCTGCTCCGTTCTCACTCCAGCGTAGATGAATGTTTCCTCCTCCATGCAAAGGCATTACAGGTGAGTTTGTATCGAGTCTCTCTCTCTCTCTCTCTCTCTCTCTCTCTCTCTCTCTCTCTCTCTGTCTGTCTGTCTGTTTGTATTCCTTTGTTCACAGATTGTCTTGCAGTCTCTCCATATACGTCCCCACGTCCACATCCTGACACACCCACTTTATATCATCTTCGTTTCCTATGACGTTAGCGTATGGTGTGCTTTCGTCCGTCATGACTGTTGTAAAAGGTGTGAATTTCACTCTTTTTTTCACGCTGGGCTCAACCCCTTCCTGTGTGTGGGTGGAGCTTCTTTTCTGAGACCCACCCCCATTTAGGTTTATGTTCAGCAGATATTTGCTTTCCTCGACACCTTCGTTGCGATCGATTGCCGTCGTGGTGAGCTCGGAGTCGCCATGATGCCGATCCTGAAGCTCCGCCCCATTTCCAAGCCACACCCAGTCATGGGCATGGTTAAGAGTGCTGCGGTCTAAAACAGGAAGCTGTTTGTGTCTGTAGCGGAAGGCGAAACTGATGCAGTTGATGAGGAAGACGAGGATGGCGAGGCCGAAGACGCCGAGCAGTGCATACATGCCGATCTCCAGGTCTGAAAGACGCCGTGGGTTTGCAGTAAGCTCATCACTAGGGATCTCATCCTGGGTGGGGTTATTGAATTGCCCCTCCCCCTCTGCTTTGTTATTGCTCCCCTGATTGGTTACAGCTGACTTTGTTGTAGCACTGACCTTCTTAAGTGCAACTTCCTCTGCATTTGTGAACTTCCATCCATCTCCATCATCATCATCTTCTTCTAAAACTTGGACGTTCTGTTTATGTTCGCTGGTGCCATTGTCCAAATCGCTGTATCCTCCCTCCCCCTGCTCCCTACTCTTCTCCTCCTGACCAAATTTAACCCGTACACTTCCGACCCCCATTGCTAACACACTCTTCCTCTTGGACTTTTGGCATGTTTCAGAGATCAGCATCTCTACACGAACCAGTGACCCTTGACCTTCATGCTCAGCAGTCACGATAGGCCAGGAATGAAACTGATCCTGATTGGTGGATATGACATGCTCGTCCAGTGAGGTCACAGCGAGCGTGAAGTCTTTAGGGTCGTAGATGTCGAGAGGCGTCGCAGAGCCGTCGCTGTACTGAATCCATGCGCTGATTACGGCTTCCTGTATGAATCAGAGACAGAAAGAGAAAAACGTTTGTGTTCTTTCTCTCTGTGGTTCTTTATTCAAGTGAGAAGACAGGAATGAGGCTCAGGTCTAAGCACATGTGAGAGAGAAATGAGGTCCCAGTAAACACTAATGAGAAAGTGATCTGACTCTAAATTGGAATCGACGCAATTATAATGAGGATGTGATTCAACTCTAAATCAACTCAGTTATAGGAAGGAAGTGAGTCGACTCGGAATCAATTCTATTAAAGGGAGGAAGTGAGTCGACTCTGAATCAATTCTATTAAAGGGAGGAAGTGAGTCGACTCAGAATCAATTCTATTAAAGGGAGGAAGTGAGTCGACTCAGAATCAATTCTATTAAAGGGAGGAAGTGAGTCGACTCAGACATGGTGTGTGTTTTGTTTCAGTAGAGCAACAGGAGAAAGCTGCACAAATCTAAACTAAAAGAGAAAATCATTCAGTGAAAAACTCATAAAATACACATTAATTACTAAATATAATGCATGTCATTGCTTAAGCACAGGCTCTGTGTTCTCTATGTTCTCTGTGTTCTCTGTGTTCTCTATGTTCTCTGTGTTCTCTGTGTTCTCTATGTTCTCTGTGTTCTCTATGTTCTCTGTGTTCTCTATGTTCTCTGTGTTCTCTGTGTTCTCTATGTTCTCTATGTTCTCTGTGTTCTCTATGTTCTCTGTGTTCTCTATGTTCTCTGTGTTCTCTGTTTTCTCTGTGTTCTCTGTTTTCTCTGTGTTCTCTGTGTTCTCTATGTTCTCTGTGTTCTCTATGTTCTCTGTGTTCTCTGTGTTCTCTATGTTCTCTATGTTCTCTATGTTCTCTGTGTTCTCTGTGTTCTCTGTGTTCTCTATGTTCTCT
>NC_062526.1:204090-211590 GCF_022655615.1 Tachysurus fulvidraco
CAGCACCGACACTCTCACAATCAGCACTGACACTCTCACAATCAGCACTGACACTCTCACATTCAGCACTGACACTCTCACATTCAGCACCGACACTCTCACATTCAGCACTGACACTCTCACATTCAGCACCGACACTCTCACATTCAGCACTGACACTCTCACATTCAGCACTGACACTCTCACATTCAGCACCGACACTCTCACCTTCAGCACTGACACTCTCACATTCAGCACCGACACTCTCACAATCAGCACTGACACTCTCACATTCAGAACTGACACTCTCACATTCAGCACTGACACTCTCACATTCAGCACCGACACTCTCACATTCAGCACTGACACTCTCACATTCAGCACCGACACTCTCACATTCAGCACTGACACTCTCACCTTCAGCACTGACACTCTGACATTCAGCACTGACACTCTGACATTCAGCACTGACACTCTCACCTTCAGCACCGACACTCTGACATTCAGCACCGACACTCTCACATTCAGCACCGACACTCTCACATTCAGCACTGACACTCTCACATTCAGCACTGACACTCTCACATTCAGCACTGACACTCTCACAATCAGCACTGACACTCTCACATTCAGCACCGACACTCTCACATTCAGCACCGACACTCTCACAATCAGCACCGACACTCTCACAATCAGCACCGACACTCTCACATTCAGCACCGACACTCTCACATTCAGCACTGACACTCTCACAATCAGCACTGACACTCTGACATTCAGCACCGACACTCTCACATTCAGCACCGACACTCTCACATTCAGCACTGACACTCTGACATTCAGCACCGACACTCTCACATTCAGCACTGACACTCTGACATTCAGCACCGACACTCTCACATTCAGCACCGACACTCTCACATTCAGCACCGACACTCTGACATTCAGCACTGACACTCTGACATGCAGCACTGACACTCTCACCTTCAGCACTGACACTCTGACATTCAGCACCGACACTCTCACATTCAGCACCGACACTCTCACATTCAGCACCGACACTCTGACATTCAGCACTGACACTCTGACATGCAGCACTGACACTCTCACCTTCAGCACTGACACTCTCACATTCAGCACTGACACTCTCACATTCAGCACCGACACTCTGACATTCAGCACTGACACTCTGACATGCAGCACTGACACTCTCACCTTCAGCACCGACACTCTCACATTCAGCACTGACACTCTGACATGCAGCACTGACACTCTCACATTCAGCACTGACACTCTGACATGCAGCACTGACACTCTCACCTTCAGCACTGACACTCTCACATGCAGCACTGACACTCTCACATTCAGCACTGACACTCTCACCTTCAGCACTGACACTCTCAGGTGATGATGATAAACACTGAGGTAAAAACACCCCATGCTAAATACATAGTGTAGTTGTGAGTAAATTAGTGTGTGTTCTGTTGTGAAGATACTTTTGTAGCTTAATACTTAATATATACTGTTAATGTGTGTTTGTGTCTGCTCCTGTATTCCATTTCTCTCAGTGTAGGAGAGTGTTATTACTCAAAATTCCATGTGTGTGCGCGTGTGTGTGTGTGTGTGTGTGTGTGTGTGTGTGTGTGTGTGCGTGTGTGTGTGTGTGTGTGTGTGCGTGTGTGTGTGTGTGTGTGCGTGTGTGTGTGTGTGTGTGCAGTCCCTTTAAAGCCACCAAGAGACAAAAATTGGGCAAATTGAAAAATGAGTCCAGCAGAGAGTGAGAGTGAAGGCCAGTGGGAAACTGGGATGATATTAACACACACACTAACACACACACACACACAGACACACACACACACACACAGACACACACACACTGCGGCAAGGAAATAAAGGTGTTGACTGTAGGTCCTCTGTGGTTTAAATGGCAGTATGTGTCATGTTTGTGTGAGAGTGATTGCACCTACAGACACCATCACACACACACACACACGCACATACACACACACACACACACACACACACACACACACACACACACACACACACACACACACACACACACACACACACACACACACACGCACACACACCTACCTCTTGTTTCCACTGATGGGGACTCTCCATCCTTTCACCTGACTCAGTTCCACATCAGAGACGTCAATCTGCAGTGGTAACCGTGGCACCCAGACATTCAGCTCTAACTGGCTGTTCAAATACAGGTATGTAAAGTTGACCCTCACAGAGACACGCCCCCTCATCTCTTTACCGTTAACAAACACCTCATCACAGGATGGAGAGACCTGCCAAGAGACAGACAGACAGACAGAAGGAACATTACAGTGACTCACAGTTCATCCAGTAAAAGTGAATCAAATACTTAACGTTTGATTCGTTTGATTTACTGCCAGTTCCACGTCTCAAGTCCACGTAGCTGTGAGGTAGCAAAGGAAGCACTAATGCACTAATATACTGCTGATACACCAGAGTCCTGCTACATCTCACCATCTTCTCCCTCACATCATCACATCCCTCTTTTATTACTCCTTTAATTCCTCTCTCCTCTTTATCTTACACACGAGGACATTGTGTGTGTGTAGCCGGTGGTGTGGACGCAGTGGGTCACCTCGGAGGTGTGAGCTCCACACAGGTGGTGTTAACAATCTGAACGTGGAGACGAGACACTTCTCTGAAGCAGCTGCAGAAGTGACCAGAAACTTTCCTGACATTTGTACTGACTTCATGTCACTGCATGCACTCAGTACACAGTGTGTAACAGTCACTAGTGCTGCAACGTACACACAACACCACACTGCCTAAGACTCAGACACAAATATAGAAGACTGCTTACTGTGTATTGTTGTTACCTTCATCATCATCATCCTCCTTTACACAACTATTATATAGTGACACACTGAGCTACAGGCTTGAATCTGGACTAGAAAGTTCAGAGTAAATAGTGTTTAGATAACGAGTTCTTCTGGATTAATCAACTACACTAGCAGTTAGAGGCTCTACCCACATACACAGCAACATAATATATTCACCCCCCCCCACACACACACACACAAACACACAAACACACACACACAAACACACACACACATAAAGCCTTCTCTGATGACACATCTTTACAAAATGGCAGCTGTCCGTCTTTGTGCTCTATTGACTCTGACAGTCTGTTAGGGTTCAGGCATCAAGTGCACACACACACACACACACACACACACACACACACACACACACACACACACAAAGCATGAAGCACACCTGACTACATATCTAGGGCACTGTGGAGATACTGACAGCTAAATGACCAAACCCAAGAGACCGAGTACAGAAAGACAGACAGAATTTTGTTTCTACAACTTTTAATATTTATCGTTCTTTCTTTGCTTGTTAGGACGTTGGGGTCAGAGTCCAGGGTCAGTCGTGATTCTGAAGCAGAAAGGGATTTGCTCAGGAGCCCAACAGCATCCGCTTAACACTGAAGGGGGTTGAACATCCTGATCAGTAGCCAGAGCCTTAACCATTCATGTGAAAGGAGAGAAACACACACACACACACACACACACACACACACACACACACACACACACACACACACACACACACACACCATGCTCGCTATCAGAAATGATGAATTTGGAGAATTCACAAAGTCAGCAAGATGGAGTGTGACGAGTGATCCTCAGTGTGGTGGAAAACACCTTCACGGTCCTGGTACTGCATCTACAGGTACATAATCCACAGACCTACAGACAGACAGTGTGCATGTGATGTCAGGATGGACAGGAGAGTGTTTCCTGTCACAATACACTCGTGTGAAATGAGGCTAAAGCTCTGAGGGTAAGAAGAGAAAGTCATCATATTATATAACAGTCATTTACTTCATATAGTGTTTGTCTGAAAGCCCTTCATTTATCTTTATCATTGTACAGTATATCAGTATATTACTCAGTATATCAGTATATTACTCAGTATATCAGTATATTACTCAGTATATCAGTATATTACTCAGTATATCAGTATATTACTCAGTATATTACTCAGTATATCAGTATATTACTCAGTATATTACTCAGTATATCAGTATATTACTCAGTATATTACTCAGTATATCAGTATATTACTCAGTATATCAGTATATTACTCAGTATATCAGTATATTACTCAGTATATTACTCAGTATATCAGTATATTACTCAGTATATTACTCAGTATATTACTCAGTATATTACTCAGTATATCAGTATATTACTCAGTATATCAGTATATTACTCAGTATATTACTCAGTATATCAGTATATTACTCAGTATATTACTCAGTATATCAGTATAATACTCAGTATATTACTCAGTATATCAGTATATTACTCAGTATATTACTCAGTATATCAGTATATTACTCAGTATATCAGTATATTACTCAGTATATTACTCAGTATATCAGTATATTACTCAGTATATTACTCAGTATATCAGTATATTACTCAGTATATCAGTATATTACTCAGTATATTACTAAGTATATCAGTATATTACTCAGTATATTACTCAGTATATCAGTATATTACTCAGTATATCAGTATATTACTCAGTATATTACTCAGTATATCAGTATATTACTCAGTATATCAGTATATTACTCAGTATATTACTCAGTATATCAGTATATTACTCAGTATATCAGTATATCAGTATATTACTCAGTATATTACTCAGTATATCAGTATATCAGTATATTACTCAGTATATCAGTATATCAGTATATTACTCAGTATATTACTCAGTATATCAGTATATTACTCAGTATATCAGTATATTACTCAGTATATCAGTATATTACTCAGTATATTACTCAGTATATCAGTATATTACTCAGTATATCAGTATATTACTCAGTATATTACTCAGTATATTACTCAGTATATTACTCAGTATATCAGTATATTACTCAGTATATCAGTATATTACTCAGTATATCAGTATATTACTCAGTATATTACTCAGTATATTACTCAGTATATTACTCAGTATATCAGTATATTACTCAGTATATTACTCAGTATATTACTCAGTATATTACTCAGTATATCAGTATATTACTCAGTATATCAGTATATTACTCAGTATATTACTCAGTATATCAGTATATTACTCAGTATATTACTCAGTATATCAGTATATTACTCAGTATATTACTCAGTATATCAGTATATTACTCAGTATATCAGTATATTACTCAGTATATTACTCAGTATATTACTCAGTATATTACTCAGTATATCAGTATATTACTCAGTATATCAGTATATTACTCAGTATATCAGTATATTACTCAGTATATTACTCAGTATATCAGTATATTACTCAGTATATCAGTATATTACTCAGTATATCAGTATATTACTCAGTATATTACTCAGTATATTACTCAGTATATCAGTATATTACTCAGTATATCAGTATATTACTCAGTATATCAGTATATTACTCAGTATATCAGTATATTACTCAGTATATTACTCAGTATATCAGTATATTACTCAGTATATTACTCAGTATATCAGTATATTACTCAGTATATCAGTATATTACTCAGTATATTACTCAGTATATCAGTATATTACTCAGTATATCAGTATATCAGTATATTACTCAGTATATCAGTATATTACTCAGTATATTACTCAGTATATCAGTATATTACTCAGTATATTACTCAGTATATTACTCAGTATATCAGTATATTACTCAGTATATTACTCAGTATATCAGTATATTACTCAGTATATTACTCAGTATATTACTCAGTATATCAGTATATTACTCAGTATATTACTCAGTATATCAGTATATTACTCAGTATATCAGTATATTACTCAGTATATTACTCAGTATATCAGTATATTACTCAGTATATTACTCAGTATATCAGTATATTACTCAGTATATCAGTATATTACTCAGTATATTACTCAGTATATCAGTATATTACTCAGTATATCAGTATATCAGTATATAACTCAGTATATCAGTATATTACTCAGTATATTACTCAGTATATCAGTATATTACTCAGTATATTACTCAGTATATCAGTATATTACTCAGTACTCTCGAGTCCGAGTGTGTTGCTGTAAAGGTTTGAAATTTCAGTGTGAATTTGATATGCGGTGTTTTTTAAAGTAGCATATTTGCATAAGGATATACGTCATGTGTGTCCTCAATACGTCTAATATTATTATAATAAACCTTCGGTCCAGTTTGGACCACAAACACCCAGCTCCAGAGACCTCACACACACACACACACACACACACACACACACACACACACACACACACACACACACACACACACACCAGCCTCATGAGGAATAAAACAGGTTTGTGGAGACAAAAGTCCTGTTTAAAGAGAAAAACTGTAGATTACTAACTTTGCATTCAGCTTTGGCCTATTTGGTGTGTGTGTGTGTGTGTGTGTGTGTGTGTGTGTGTGTGTGTGTGTGTGTGTGTGTGTGTGTGCGCGAGTGTGTGTGTGTGTGTGTGTGTGTGTGTGTGTGTGTGTGTGTGTGTGTGTGTGTGTGTGTGTGTGTGTGTGTGTGTGTGTGTGTGTGTGTGTGTGTGCGCGAGTGTGTGTGTGTGTGTGTGTGTGTGTGTGTGTGTGTGTTTTTGTTTGTGTGTGTGTGTGTTTTTTTTTGTGTGTTTGTTTGTGTTTTTTTTTTTTTGTTTTTGCTATTTTTGTGCGCGAGTGTTATTGTTTTGTTTTTTTTTTTGTTTTTGTTTTTTTTTGTTTTTTCTCTCTTTGTGTGTTTTTGTTTTTTTTGTATAAAAATGATGTATATCTGTATCTCTCCACTGCGTCTCTATCGCTATAGATATCGAGATCATCTTACATATCGAGCCTATATCTCTATCCTCTATATCATCTCTCGCTCTCTCTCTCGCTCTCTTTTTCTCGTTCTCTCTCTCTCTCTCTCTCTCTCTGCTCTCTCTCTACTCTCTCGCTCTCTCCTCCTCTCGCAAATGAAAGCTTCAGATACACACAGTCCCATAAGGCATGACCACAGAGGAAGGACAGGGGGAAAGAGGACATTACCGTGGTAACAGAATGACCCCCCACTGCCCACAATCACTCAGCAGGATGATGTAAAGCAGAATGGGATAAACCAGGTGCATTCTGGGAGTCGGGGTCCATCAGTGACACTAAAACTGCTCTAATGAGGGACGCGACTCATTAACACATACACACATCTGATGGATAATTAGCTATTGATCAAATGAAGAAGAATTGACAGAGAGAGAGAGAGAGAGAGAGAGAGAGAGATATGAGAGACGAGAGAGAATGAGATATAGAAAGATCTAGAGCGGCTCTAGTAGAAATAGAGATAGTCGAAAGCCTTATATCTATCGTAGACTATCTATATTTACCTCTCTCTGCTCTCTCTCTATATCTCTCTCTTCTCTATCCTATATCATATCTCGATCTCTCTCTCCTCTATTTCTTCTACTTCTA
>NC_062526.1:221590-229090 GCF_022655615.1 Tachysurus fulvidraco
TGGCAGCAAGGTTTGATGGCCAAACTCAGCTCGTTGAGCTCCGAGTAGCTGCTAATGTTTCACTTAGTCTTCTGCTACTAAAGCGGCTTCATGAAGAGGACGAAGCTCCACAATCTGCCGAGCCTGAGCCTCATTCCCAGGGTCTGCCTCGCTGCCCACCACTTCCCCCACATTACTAAGCTCCCAGCACGATCACCACACCTGAGTGATCACTCATCCCTGCCTTCCTGCCCCTGTGTTCCCCTCACTGCCACGGGTGTGACTATATATATATATATTCTCTATATATCTATTTATTTGTGTAAAACCGTACACACGTCTATTTTGCACTACTAACTGCTTGTTGTCACTTTGTTCCCGTGTGGTGCAATGACAATAAAATCTAAAATGAAATGAAATGTTTACGGTGAAATGACTACGATGTCTTGAGGTCACTTTAAATCTCAAGTGTGAATGAAGCTTCTAAAATACTGTGAATATAAACAGTGCACAAAAACCTGGATTCGACCGCATACGTTACTCACGTGTGTCGTAACTGGTGACCGTGTGCAGGTGTGACAGACCTGTCCGTTTCTATAGTAACAGTGAGCTGTGTGTGAACGTTCTCAGTTGTGAGATGGTTAGGAATCACGTGACCTTCTGAGATGGAGAATTCTACAATGTGGAGTTTTTAAACAAATCCTTTTCTAAATTGTTCCATAACAGAAGCAGACCGCGGTGCGAGACACAGACGCTCGGTCACGTCTCCCGAACCTGAGCGCACATCAGCGTATTTTTAGACAACAACCTGAAGGTGTAATTGTGCAGAGTCTGAACTGCAGGATGGTGGAATGTTCACTGCATCTGCATGGCTGGAAATATTTCATCTGGACAGTCAGCATTTAATTCACACACAGACTAACAATTAAAAATATTAGTTGTTTAGTAAAAGAACAAAAGGACCCGAGGAAAGAGTAAACTGTCATCGTTACTGCAGTGAGAATCGATCCCTCGTGTCACTAACAGCCTCCATCAGCTAACAGATTCACAAATAAATCGTTAAATGGAAACGAGGGCACGGAGGAACACGGCCCACGGGTGTGGAACATCCGAGGGTTTAAAATACACACTTTAGGGCGCATTGATGATTAGACACAGCCTTTAGCGCGAGTCAGCCATGTTTGTAAAAAGGTTAATGGAGGAGCGAGCAGAGGGTGTGATGGGCTTGAACACAAACATGCTGTACATTACCACTATATAGGGCACATAAACACCGGTCCACTGAGGGCGTGTCCTAATCCACTCCTTCTGTTCACTATATAGGCCATTCAGCAACTTTAAATGTCACAGTGCATTATGGGTATTCAGTACACAAGGTGCAGCATTCTGCGCGCTAACACACGCTAACACACGCTAATGCATCATGAGACTTTATACTTCCTCTGATATTTTCCCCAACACTTTCAGGAAAGGTCACATGACAAGGGCATCATCATACTTTTATCCTGAACCTGACCAATCAGACCTACGGAACGGATCTACACCGAGTGGCTAATTTTAATTAGCTTTAGCTGAAGAGCCATCAGGTCAACACTGACATGCTAATGACACCGGAGTGTACTCTGGAAATTAGCTCCTAATTAGCTTGTATGCTAATGACCTCACAACGCACAGATCAGAGAAATTCACCGTGCAATTACACAACTCTGTTTGTGTAGAGCTCTTCACACACACGACTCTCTGTGCTCCTGCAGGCTGATGCTAAACCTTAATAATACGACCCTGTGTGATTAACTGATCCAGCAAGAACAAGTGCATTTGTTAGCCAAGTGCCACAGGAACGAGTTAGAACTCTGAGGAACAATCAGCTCAGTCCACTCCTGACCACCAGGGGCACTGAAGATCACCTACATACCTTAATGTTTGAGATCTTCAACACTCTCAGCCGTCTTTCCCTGAAACACACACACACCTGAAACAAACACACACACACCTGAAACAAACACACACCTGAAACACACACCTGAAACAAACACACACACCTGAAACAAACACACACACACACCTGAAACAAACACACACACCTGAAACAAACACACACACACCTGAAACACACACACACACACCTGAAACACACACACACACACACCTGAAAAACACACACACACACCTGAAACAAACACACACCTGAAACAAACACACACACCTGAAAGTTACAGGTTAGACCTCATGGACCTCTGAGCTTTCTCTCTCTCTGAGTTTTCATTGGTACCAATTAATTGTAGACTTAATTCAGTATTTCATTTAACCTGGAATCTCAGCATCAACACACCCACCCACACACACACACAGACACACACACCCACCAACACACACACACACACACACACACACAGACACACACACCCACCCAACCACCCACCCACACACACACACAGACACACACACACCGAACCACCAATCCTACCACACACACACACACACCCAACCTCCCACACCCACACACCTACACCCCCCACACACACACACACACCCACACCCACACACACACACACACACACAGAGTTTAATGTGGAACATATCAGTTCCAGCAGCTTGAGGTGAAACTAAAGCTAAACTCAAACAGTCTTATTACCCTAAACCCTGCCTGGTTAATAATTATGTCCTTCTGTCTCTCTCTCTGTCCTTCTGTCCTTCTGCCTGTGGAGCTAACTATCTGAGGCTATGTCCCAATCCACTGACTGTATTCTTTTCTGTGATTTAGGATGCAGCCCAGGTTCAGTCTTAACATGGTCATGTCCTAAATCCTTCATTAAAGTTACCATGCATTAAACATCTGTGTGCTGCTTAGCATGCTAGGAAATCAGTGTGTAATAAGTCTGCTTAGAAGTTATACTGACTCTACTGAAGAGGGAGGGAGGGAGAGAGAGAGAGAGAGGGGGGGAGAGAGAGAGAGAGAGAGAGGGAGAGAGAGAGAGAGAGAGAGAGAGAGAGAGAGAGAGAGAGAGAGTGTGTGTGTGTGTGTGTGTGTGTGTGTGTGTGTGTGTGTGTGTGTGATTGTGCAATTGCAGTTCAGTTATATGGTAATTAAACAGTGTGTGTTTATGCAAATCACTTCATCTGTGTTAATATTGTAACTTTCAGATTTTAGCTTTCATTTCCAACTTTTAACTCAGAAGCACACACACACACACACACACACACACACACACACACACACACACACACACACACACACACACACACACACACACACAGATAAGAGGTGAAATATTGGATTAGAGTGAATGGAGATGAATGTTCACATTCAGCCATAATGAATGAATTATAATTAAACATTTTATTGTGTATCCATGGCAACTGTGTAGCACCATGCCAACTTTTAATTACAAACACAGATGCTGTTTATTATCTCTCTCTCTCTCTCTCTCTCTCTCTCTCTCTGTCACTCTTTCTCACAGACATTAATCTGTGTCCTGCCCACTATCTGCTGCACAGCCTTCTGGGTAATTCAGCAACTCATTGGAATCATCAAACAACAAAGATAAACAAGTGCTCCAATTAAGAATTAATTAGAACTCGGACCCGACACTGCTGAAGAAGAACCCAGAGAGAGAGAGAGAGAGAGAGAGAGAGAGAGAGAGAGAGAGGTTATTGTTCTGTTCCCTTCCTTCATTTCCTCTAATACTTTATTTACTTCAGGAAGTAAAAGACAGACATTAAAGCTTGGGCTCATTCTGATTGGCTAACTTTCATCATCTGCTTCATGATAATTGGCTGTGACATGATGATGGTGTGTGTGTGTGTGTGTGTGTGTGTGTGTGTATAACAGATGAAGGAGGTTTTGAGTCAGAAGGAGCTTTTACACCATCTTTCACTCCCACACTCATTACTGCACCATCGACCCACATCACCAGGTCACCACCACAGTCGCTACAGCAGAACCGAGGTAAAGCAGATGAACAAGGTCTCTGTCGTGACTCTGAGCTGTTACCTGTATACGGTGTGACAAGGTTCAGCAAGTTTTACATACTTTTAAATGAGTGGATGTTGGATACACGCTGCTCATCGTGTCCTGGCTGATGGTGTTGGAAAGATGTGAGGAGCAAACCGTCTACATCCTGGTCCACTGTCTGAGCTTCTGTTCAGCTAGTGACTCAAAAAACCACCATTCTCTCTGTAGTCAGTTGTACACACACACACACACACACACACACACACACACACACACACACACACACACAGGCCAGTCTACAGAGGTTCCATGCAGATGATCATTTCCTGTTCAGAACTCAACATGTGTTTATTCACTCATTCATCGTTATTAAGTGTTTTATCCTGGTAATGGATCCAGAACCCATCCGAGGAAGACAGGGCTGGAGATGAGAAAACACTTATAGTGGAACACAGTTACTGCTGAGAGTCCTGGTTCACCCTCACACACAGTTACTGCTGAGAGTCCTGGTTCACCCTCACACACAGTTACTGCTGAGAGTCCTGGTTCACCCTCACACACAGTTACTGCTGAGAGTCCTGGTTCACCCTCACACACAGGGAACTGCTGAGAGTCCTGGTTCACCCTCACACACAGTTACTGCTGAGAGTCCTGGTTCACCCTCACACACAGTTACTGCTGAGAGTCCTGGTTCACCCTCACACACAGTTACTGCTCACACTCCACACTTACAGGCTGAACTGCATGAGGCACCGACCTTAACCTTAGGGTACAGACCTGCCATGTGACACAGGAAAAACAGATTAAACACCTCTCTCTCTCTGTCTGTCTGTCTGTGTCTCTCTCTGTCTGTCTGTCTGTGTCTCTCTCTGTCTCTCTCTCTGTCTCTCTGTCTGTCTCTCTCTCTGTCTGTCTGTCTGTCTGTCTGTCTCTCTGTCTGTCTCTCTCTCTCTGCCTCTCTGTCTGTCCGTCTGTCTCTCTCTCTCTCTCTCTCTCTCTCTGTCTCTCTGTCTGTCTGTCTGTCTCTCTCTCTCTCTCTCTCTCTCTCTCTCTCTCTCTCTCTCTCTCTCTCTCTCTCACACACAAATCTTTGGTCCCGGTCTGTGTTTAGATGCACAGATTTAGCAGCACTGCACCCAGTCACACTGCCTCATGACTCCATCTCACACCCAGTCACACTGCCTCATGACTCCATCTCACACCCAGTCACACTGCCTCATGACTCCATCTCACACCCAGTCACACTGCCTCATGACTCCATCTCACACCCAGTCACACTGCCTCATGCCTCCATCTCACACCCAGTCACACTGCCTCATGACTCCATCTCACACCCAGTCCACTCCTGTAGTGTTAATCCAGCAGCAGCTGCACAGAGAACCTGAGGCAGGCTGTGGAATGAAACACGTGAAGGATGTGACAGATGTGATCATAAAAGAGTCCACAAGCTGCTTAACCAGCCACATCCTCATTGTTCCCAAACAAAATGGGGCCCTTTGGTACTGTAATGGATTCACAGGGCTTCAGGATTTGACATGTATTCTGCACCGTGACTGGATGAGATCATCAGGCTCGGAAACAATACAGAAGAGGCCCAGAAACCAGACCAAACACCTCACCAAGGTCTGAAGGACAGAGTGGAGATCAGTGGTGTTCACACTCAGTAGAGTTGGAAGCAGATCTTTCAGAACAACTGGAAGAACATCTGGTGTGTTATTGTTCTTTCAGCTGTGTTTTTTTCCTCTCACACTACAGAACATTCCAACATAATTATTAGAGTTAATTATGAGGTCATGACACCATTTATACTGTTGTTCTGTTACATCAGTGATGTGAGTGAGTTCCTCGGCCTGGTGACTTAAAATTTTAAATGAGATTTAATATAAGTGAAAGCGACAGTGAGTCTGATCTTTTTCTTCTCTAATGATTTATCTTCAGGTGGTTTTACCTGCACTGTTGTTTAGGGGTGTGGCTTTGTAGAGGACACTGTAATAGGGATCGGCTGCGAAAATCTCTGACCGTACTTTTAATGGATGATTTTTTTCCCTTGTGTGCCGTCGCATGATGTGAATGTGTTTATGTAGAGAGAGAGAGAGAGAGAGAGAGAGAGAGAGAGAGAGAGTGTGTGTGTGTGTGTGTGTGTGTGTGTGTGTGTGTGTGTGTGTGTGTGTGTGTTTTCACAATTGTCATAATCATTCTGCTAAGCACAAAATGTGCTAAGTAGCTCCAATAATTCCCTGCACTCAATGTCGTGTGTGTGTGTGTGTGTGTGTGTGTGTGTGTGTGTGTGTGTGTGTGTGTGTGTGTGTGTGTTTGTGTGTGTGTTTTGTGGCCTACCATGTGTAAAATTAAAGATGTGACAGTGGCTTTAAGCTTGTTCATTTAACATGGCATGCATGAAGACCCCGGGACACACACACACACACACACACACACACACACACACACACACACACACACACACACACACACACACACAATGACTGCACTGATCTCAGCAGCTCGTTCTGACTGTGACAAAAATCCTTCTTAAGAGCTTAACCCTCTGACCACACACACACACACACACACACACACACACACACACACACACACACACACACACACACTTTGTATTAGTTGAAGTGAACCAGTATTAGATGCAATTTCTTTTTATTTAAATTCCAAATTCGTTCAAACCAAATCCATGAGGCTCTAAAACACACCATATTCACTCTGTAGTGTTATTGGAACCTTCTGAAACCCAAGAGAAGAAAATGCACATCTCACTGATCTAATGTACTGTGTATCAGTGACTACAGGGTGACCATCATTCTCCAGTGTAGGACACAGAGAGTAGGGAGTATTAGTTAAGGGGTGTGTATACTTATGTACTCAGGTGGAAAGATATCTGTTGTGATTTATCTCATGGATTTCCTTTCATCACAAAACCCTGACATTTTAACAGGGGCATGTTTGTGTCCGCTGTACATGATGCCTATGATTGGCTAGTTTTACTGTGATTGACAGGGGAGAGAGTAAATAGGCCCCTCCCACACAGAGATCACACCGTCCTTATAACAAGACTCAGATGGCAGTGGCATCATGGGGTCTAATCATGTGACCTCAAGACAGCAGGGTGGCTGTGTTTATACCCCACTCAGGTGTCTGAGTTCCAGTAAACTTCTGGCTCTGACCTTCTACTTTTAATGCAGCAAGACAGAAAGATTTCTGACCTCAGAGAGCGGGACGATGCCCAGGACATCCCTCTGTCTGACGTAGACCAGTGTGACAGATTCAGCGGTTTCTCCTGTAGACGGATATTCAACCCTCCAGAGGACAGAATGAGACGCCTGCAGTGTGATGAAGTTATCCATCTCAAAATCCACCAACATCACCTCCTCGAAGGAGCCGTCCATCCTGCAGAGCACACAGACACTTCACACACTTATTCTTACAAATGAAACATCTATGACGAGGTTGAATCATCGCAGTAACACAGTGAGCAGCTCAGCAGTGTAGAATAAATCTAACAAGGAGTTAAAACAAGAATAAAACTAATAAAATATGTTGAAATGTCTTGAGCT
>NC_062526.1:234090-244090 GCF_022655615.1 Tachysurus fulvidraco
GGATACCGTAGAAAAAGGGTACAGGATCCAGTTCACCTCCCGTCCTCCGCATTTTCAGGGTGTGTTGCCCACGATTGTTGGCAAACACCAGGCAGTGTTCCTCCAAGAAGAACTTCTCTTGCTCCTGAGGAAAGGGTCCATAGAACATCTTCTCTTCCCAGAGTGGGAATCCAGATTTTTACAGCTTTTATGTTTATTGTTCCCAAGAAGGACAGGGGGCTGCATCCGATGGAGCCAATGGTTTAGCTCCCATGTATCTAACTAGTCTTCTAACACGTTACAATCCTTCACGCTCTCTGAGATCACAAAACTCAGGACTTCTGCTAGTTCCCAGAATATCTAAGTCTACTAAAGGTGGTAGAGCGTTTTCTTATTTAGCTCCCAAACTTTGGAATAGTCTTCCTGATAGTGTTCGGGGCGCAGACACACTTTCCCAGTTTAAATGTTTAAACTTTCTTTAATATTTCTTTCTTTAATATTCAAGGGAGTTTTTCCTCCCCACAGTCACCTGAAACACCTCAGACTTGCTCATTGGCGATAAATACAAACACATTTAAATATATCTAATATTAATCTTTAATTTTGTATTATATTAATCTTTGTATTTTTCTTTATAATAACCTTTTGTTCTATGTTTATGTTCAGTAAAGCTGCTTTGGTACGGACTTGGCAGAGGGCTCCGTTTGTATGCCTTTCCACTGGTAGCTTAGCCAGAGTATGCCACGACCAAGTCAACCTTCACCTAGTTGCTCCTTGTTGGCCCTATCGAGTTTGGACCAAGTGTCCCTCCAGAACAGCAATCCATGTGAGGTTCCCATCAGGAAAGATCTCTTCTCTGACCCCTGCCCTGAGATGTGGAAACTCTGTGTCTGGCCCCTGAGGGGGACCAGTTCCTAGAGACAGGTCTCTCATCCGAAGTGACAGAGACACTATTGAATGCTAGGGCTCCCTCCACTAGGAAGCTGTATGTTCTGAAGTGGAGGCTTTTTCTCCTCTGGTGCGATGAACGCTGTCAGGATCCAGAGCCTTGTCGGTACAGTGCTGGAGTTCCTGCAGTCTTGTTTTTCTTGGGGCCTGTCCCTGTCTGTGTCGAACCAAGAACCTGTCCTCGGGGCCTTCATGGGTAGGCACCCTTTGATCTCTTGCTTTCTGCATGGTGTCAGGTGGCTGGGGCATTCCTGCAGACCGTGTCTTCCTTCCCTGGACTTCTCTGTGGACCTGGAGGGGCTGCTGAAAGGCCCCTTTGAGCCCATGGATTCAGCCTCTAAGAAGTTTCTGACCCTGAAGATGGCTCTGTTCCTAGCCTTGGCCTTTCTCAAAAGATTGGGAGATATGCAGGCCCTGTCGATCACCCCCGCCTGCCTAGAATTTGCCCCTGGCATGTTCAAGGCCATCCTGCACCCCAGGGTTGTATATGTCCCTAAGGTGCCCATGTGGATTGTCCAGTCATCCTGTGGGCCAGGATTGCAAGACCCTGCAGCGGATAGTGAGGTCAGCTGAGAAGATCATTGGAGTCTCTCTTTCCTCTATCATGGACATTTATGCAACACTCTGCATCTGCAAAGCCAACAGTATTGTAGATGACCCCACACACCCCTCACACACTCTCTTCACCCTCCTTCTGTCTGGAAAAAGGTAATGAAGCATTTGTGCCATCATGACCAGACTTTGTAAGAGTTTCTTTCCACAAGCCATCACACACACGCACAGACCTGCACATGGACTGCACAGACCAACACCAATACACACACTTCCAATATATATCCATAAAACTATTTACATGCTATTTTGCACAGTTTTTTGCTCTTTGCCCATGCTGTCTCATGTTTCAGTTGATTGCTGTTTTGCTGTTTTACAATATCTCAGGTAACTGCTGCTATAATATTGTGTTCATTCCAGTATTTCTGCACACGCAAAATACATACAGTATTTACACTGGTGCTGTTTCTGTTTATTGTCTTTTGTGTATTGTCTTTTGTCCCGCACTGTCTTGTCTGTCTTGTCCTACGCTGTTTGCACCAGGTTGCACAGATGCACTTTATGTGACTAGGACTAACTTACTAAGTCCTTATAGCTCTTTCCTTTGTTCTATGTAGCACCCTGATACTGGAGAAACCTGTCTCATTTCACTGTGTACTGCAACAGCTGTATATGGTGTAATGACAATAAAAGTTTCTTAACTTGACTCTTGACTTGCTCAGTAGGTATACAGGGGTAGTGTTATATCAGTAAGGGCACAAAGGTACTGTTACATCAGTAAGGATACAGGGGTAGTGTTACATCAGTAAGGATACAGGGGTACTGTTACATCACTAAGGATACAGGGGTAGTGTTATATCAGTAAGGGCACAAAGGTACTGTTACATCAGTAAGGATACAGGGGTAGTGTTACATCAGTAAGGATACAGGGGTAGTGTTACATCACTAAGGATACAGGGGTAGTGTTACATCAGTAAGGATACAGGGGTAGTGTTACATCAGTAAGGATACAGGGGTAGTGTTATATCAGTAAGGATACAGGGGTAGTGTTACATCAGTAAGGATACAGGGGTAGTGTTACATCAGTAAGGATACAGGGGTAGTGTTACATCACTAAGGATACAGGGGTAGTGTTACATCAGTAAGGATACAGGGGTAGTGTTACATCAGTAAGGGCACAAAGGTACTGTTACATCAGTAAGGATACAGGGGTAGTGTTACATCAGTAAGGATACAGGGGTAGTGTTACATCAGTAAGGATACAGGGGTAGTGTTACATCAGTAAGGATACAGGGGTAGTGTTACATCACTAAGGATACAGGGGTAGTGTTACATCAGTAAGGATACAGGGGTAGTGTTACATCAGTAAGGATATATATATGTATTATCAGTAAGGATACAGGGGTAGAGTTACATCACTAAGGATACAGGGGTAGTGTTACATCACTAAGGATACAGGGGTAGTGTTACATCAGTAAGGATACAGGGGTAGTGTTACATCACTAAGGATACAGGGGTAGTGTTACATCACTAAGGATACAGGGGTAGTGTTACATCAGTAAGGATACAGGGGTAGTGTTACATCACTAAGGATACAGGGGTAGTGTTACATCAGTAAGGATACAGGGGTAGTGTTACATCAGTAAGGATACAGGGGTAGTGTTACATCAGTAAGGATACAGGGGTAGTGTTACATCAGTAAGGATACAGGGGTAGTGTTACATCAGTAAGGATAGAGGGGTAGTGTTACATCAGTAAGGATACAGGGGTAGTGTTACATCAGTAAGGATACAGGGGTAGTGTTACATCACTAAGGATACAGGGGTAGTGTTACATCAGTAAGGATGCAGGGGTAGTGTTACATCAGTAAGGATACAGGGGTAGTGTTACATCAGTAAGGATACAGGGGTACTGTTACATCACTAAGGATACAGGGGTAGTGTTACATCAGTAAGGATACAGGGGTAGTGTTACATCAGTAAGGATACAGGGGTAGTGTTACATCAGTAAGGATACAGGGGTAGTGTTACATCAGTAAGGATGCAGGGGTAGTGTTACATCAGTAAGGATACAGGGGTAGTGTTACATCAGTAAGGATACAGGGGTAGTGTTACATTAGTAAGTGTTACATCAGTAAGGATACAGGGGTAGTGTTACATCACTAAGGATACAGGGGTAGTGTTACATCAGTAAGGATACAGGGGTAGTGTTACATCAGTAAGGATACAGGGGTAGTGTTACATCAGTAAGGATACAGGGGTAGTGTTACATCAGTAAGGATACAGGGGTAGTGTTACATCAGTAAGGATACAGGGGTAGTGTTACATTAGTAAGTGTTACATCAGTACGGATACAGGGGTAGTGTTACATCAGTAAGGATACAGGGGTAGTGTTACATCAGTAAGGATAATGAAGGTCTTTTCTTCCTGTTGCTATTAGACTGTATAATCAGAGCTGCTCCCATTGAACCAGTCACCATAATGCACACTGTAATTATTGTTTTTTTTTTGTAATTGTGCAATAATAATAACTTACAATTTTTATGCAACAGCATCTGTGCAATTACACCATTTTTAAACTGGGAAAATTACCTAGTGAACCACGCCATCCAGCACTCTCTTTGCTTGAGAGTGTAACTGCCATATTGTTTGCTTTTATTCTTTTGTATTTATACACTATACTGTTTATTTTTGCACATTTTTCTTTGCTGCTGTAACATAAAAATGAGGTAAGAATTAAGATATATATTATTTAATCTGGCACGGTGGCTTAGTGGTTAGCACGTTCGCCTCACACCACCAGGGTCGGGGGTTCGATTCCCACCTCCACCTTGTGTGTGTGGAGTTTGCATGTTCTCCCCGTGCCTCGGGGATTTCCTCCGGGTACTCCGATTTCCTCCCCCGGTCCAAAAACATGCAAGGTAGGTTGATTGACATCTCTGGAAAATTGTCCGTAGTGTGTGAGTGTGTGTGTGCCCTGTGATGGGTTGGCACTCCGTCCAGGGTGTATCCTGCCTCGATGCCCGATGACGCCTGAGATAGGCACAGGCTCCCCGTGACCCGAGAAGTTCGGATAAGAGGTAGAAAATAAATGGATGAATTATTTAATCTTATCTTAACCATATACACACTCTTTGAATATATATCCATCAAACTGTTTACATGCTGTATTTCACACTGCTTTTGCTCTTTGCACATTCTGTCTATTCTGTCTATCTTTGTACATTTCAGTTTATTGCTGTTTTGCACAATCCTAGTATTCTAGCATTACTGCATGCAATATTGTTTGAACATACAATATTTACACTGGTGCTTTTTCTATTTATTGTCTTTTATGTATTGTTTTGTATATTATTTTGCACTGTCTTGTCTGTCTTGTCCTGCACTGTCTTGTCTGTCTTGTCCTGCACTGTCTTGTCTGTCTTGTCCTGCACTGTTTGCACCAGGTTGCACAGATGCACTTTATGTGACTAGGACTAACTTAATAAGTCCTTATAGCTCTGTCTTTGTTCCATGTAGCACCCTGATACTGGAGAAATGTCTCATGTCACTGTGTACTGTAACAGTTATATATGGTGTATATATGGCTTACTCTTGACGTATCTTATCTTATCTTATGCAAGGGTAGTGTTAGATCACTAAGGATAGAGTGAAAGTGTTACATCACTAAGGATACAGGGGTAGTGTTACATCACTAAGGATACAGGGGTAGTGTTACATCACTAAGGATACAGGGGTAGTGTTACATCACTAAGGATACAGGGGTAGTGTTACATCAGTAAGGATACAGGGGTAGTGTTACATCACTAAGGATACAGGGGTAGTGTTACATCAGTAAGGATACAGGGGTAGTGTTACATCACTAAGGATACAGGGGTACTGTTACATCACTAAGGATACGGGGGTAGTGTTACATCAGTAAGGATACAGGGGTAGTGTTACATCAGTAAGGATACAGGGGTAGTGTTACATCAGTAAGGATACAGGGGTAGTGTTACATCAGTAAGGATACAGGGGTAGATCAGATAGTGGTTGTACACAGTCTACATGCTGACTATACCGAGTCTAAACTCTATAAGGTTTTTAATAAAACTGCAAACTCAAAGCAATGAGTGACTGATGGAGCGAAATCCTAAGTTCTTGTGTGTTTTGTCACTCCACTGGGGATGAGAACCCACACACACACTCACACTTGCTTTTGCAGTTTGGGCAGAAATCTGAGCTCAGTGAAGCCTAATATAAAACTGCAATGGCAAAAATAATCTGCTGTGTGAAAAATTCCCTATTCCCTATTCCCTAGACTGAGGAGACTACAACTGAGTGCATTAGAATAAACTGCTTGAATTCTGCAGGATTCTACAGTTTAGAGCCCATAATGTCAAATCAGATCAAATCAAATCTAATCTAATTTTATTTGTCACATACACATACATACAGGGTACGACATGCAGTGAAATGCTTTTTGCATCTGTCCAGTATTTAAGCATAAAAGGAATGCAATTAGGGATAAAAATAAAACCAAAAGGAGATAAATAAATAAAAAGTATAAACTATATAAAAACTATATCAAATATGAAAATATGAAAATATATGTGAAAAAATTATGTATATACATATACATAAATGCATATGGTTTGTAATGATTGTCCTTAAAGTGTCTATGTGCAGTACGGTGCGTACAAAGTGTATAAAGTGTCTATGTGCAGTACGGTGTGTACAGAGTGTATAAAGTCACTATGTGCCGTACGGTGTGTACAGAGTGTATAAAGTGTCTATGTGCCGTACGGTGTGTACAGAGTGTATAAAGTGTCTATGTGCAGTACGGTGCGTACAGAGTGTATAAAGTGTCTATGTGCCGTACGGTGCGTACAGAGTGTATAAAGTGTCTATGTGCCGTACGGTGTGTACAGAGTGTATAAAGTGTCTATGTGCAGTACGGTGTGTACAGAGTGTATAAAGTGTCTATGTGCAGTACGGTGTGTACAGAGTGTATAAAGTGTCTATGTGCAGTACGGTGCGTACAGAGTGTATAAAGTGTCTATGTGCAGTACGGTGTGTACAGAGTGTATAAAGTGTCTATGTGCAGTACGGTGTGTACAGAGTGTATAAAGTGTCTATGTGCAGTACGGTGTGTACAGAGTGTATAAAGTGTCTATGTGCAGTACGGTGTGTACAGAGTGTACAGAGTGTCTATGTGCAGTACGGTGTGTACAGAGTGTCTATGTGCCGTACGGTGTGTACAGAGTGTATAAAGTGTCTATGTGCAGTACGGTGTGTACAGAGTGTATAAAGTGTCTATGTGCAGTACGGTGTGTACAGAGTGTATAAAGTGTCTATGTGCAGTACGGTGTGTACAGAGTGTATAAAGTGTCTATGTGCAGTACGGTGTGTACAGAGTGTACAGAGTGTCTATGTGCAGTACGGTGTGTACAGAGTGTCTATGTGCCGTACGGTGTGTACAGAGTGTATAAAGTGTCTATGTGCAGTACGGTGTGTACAGAGTGTATAAAGTGTCTATGTGCCGTACGGTGTGTACAGAGTGTATAAAGTGTCTATGTGCAGTACGGTGTGTACAGAGTGTATAAAGTGTCTATGTGCCGTACGGTGTGTACAGAGTGTATAAAGTGTCTATGTGCCGTACGGTGTGTACAGAGTGTATAAAGTGTCTATGTGCAGTACGGTGTGTACAGAGTGTATAAAGTGTCTATGTGCAGTACGGTGTGTACAGAGTGTATAAAGTGTCTATGTGCAGTACGGTGTGTACAGAGTGTATAAAGTGTCTATGTGCAGTACGGTGTGTACAGAGTGTATAAAGTCACTATGTGCCGTACGGTGTGTACAGAGTGTATAAAGTGTCTATGTGCAGTACGGTGTGTACAGAGTGTATAAAGTGTCTATGTGCAGTACGGTGTGTACAGAGTGTATAAAGTGTCTATGTGCAGTACGGTGTGTACAGAGTGTATAAAGTGTCTATGTGCAGTACGGTGTGTACAGAGTGTATAAAGTGTCTATGTGCAGTACGGTGTGTACAGAGTGTATAAAGTGTCTATGTGCAGTACGGTGTGTACAGAGTGTCTATGTGCCGTACGGTGTGTACAGAGTGTATAAAGTGTCTATGTGCAGTACGGTGTGTACAGAGTGTATAAAGTGTCTATGTGCAGTACAAGTCCAGACTTAAAGTGTCATAGTACAAAAAAGGTCTGCATCAAAACAGTGAGGATGGAGGGAGAGGTCCAGTACCAGATCCTGGTTGTTTCCTGGTTTAAACTCCGAATGGTCTGCAGGAAGAAGCTTCTCCTCGTTCTCTCTGTGTTTGCTTTCAGAGAGCAGAAGCGTTTCCCTGAACAAAGAAAAGAGCCCATTGTTGTGATGCTATCTTTTACAATCTTCCTGGCTCTGGTCCTGCACCACGTGCTGTAGATGTCCTGCAGATCAGGGATCGCACCACCCACTGGAGGGCTCGCCTGTCCTGCATGGTGCTGTTCCCCAACCAGGAAGTGATGCTACCCGTCAGGACTCTCTCCATAGTGCAGGTGTAGTCTTTAGCACCTGAGAGGGTAGTCTGAAGTCCCTTAAGCGTCTCAGATGGTACAGACGCTGCCAGACTTTCTTCACCAGGGTGTTGATGTGACAGGACCAAGACAGGTCCTGTGTGATGTGGACACCCAGGTCCCGGAAACTGTCCACTCTCTCCACTGGGGTCCCGTTGATGTTTAGCGGTTGGTATGACCGCTCCTGCTTTGTGCTGAAGTCCACTATCAACTCCTTAGTCTTGCTGACGTTCAGGAGAAGATTGTTCTCCTGGCACCATCTCTCCAGGTGTTTAGTCTCCTGTAGGTAGGCCGTCTCGTCGTTGTCGGAGATCAGGCCCACCACAACAGTGTCATCAGCAAACTTGATGGTGGTGGTGGAGTTGGAAGTGGCAACACAGTCATATGTGTACAGTGAGTACAGCAGGGGGCTCAGAACACAACCCTGGGGGGCTCCAGTGCTGAGGGTGAGGGTGGATGAGGTGTTTTTGCCCACCTGTATGGCTTGTGGTCTGTCTGTCAGGAAGTTGGAGATCCATTGACACAGCGGCAGGCTGAGTCCCAGGACCTCCAACGTAGAGGTGAGCGTGGACAGAATTACGATGTTGAACCGATGTCGTAAACATGTTGATGTCATCAGAGCTGCGCCTGAACATGTCCCAGTCTAAAGCGTTCACCGATTTGTCAGTCCAGTGCCCGACCTCCCTCTAAATCGAAGCTTCCTGTTTCAGCCTCTGTTTGTATACAGGCATGAGCAAAATGGTCCGAATTCCCAAATGGTGGACGTGATTGTGCCTTGTAGCTGTTCTTGAATGGCGTGTAGCAGTGGTACAGTGTCCTTTTGCCCCTGGTGGGGCAGGTGATGTGCTGCTGGAAGTTCGGTAGTGTGCACTTGAGGTTGGCACTGTTAAAGTCTCCCACCACAATGAGCGCAGCATCCCGATGCTGTGTTCGGTGTAGCGTTAGTGTCTCATGTAAGTCCCATACTGCAGTGTCCGTGTCCGTGTCCGTTTGAGGTGGAATATAAAAGGCACTGATTATGACCGAGCTGAATTCCCGAGGTAGATAGAAGGGCCGAGATTTGATGGTCAGTTGTTTCAGATTTGGTGTGCAGGAGCGTGTAAGAGGAACGATGCTCGCGGTGTCACACCAGTGGTTGTTCACCACCAGACACACTCCACCTCCCCTTGACTTCCCCGACTCCAGTGTTCTGTCCATGTGGTAAACTGAGAAAAACTCGGCCGGCTGGATGGTGTGGTCCGGTACCGCTGGGTTCAGCCATGTCTCGGTGAAGCAGAGAAGGTTGCAGTCCCAAAAGTCCCTCTGAAACTTGACCCTTGCCCTGAGGTCGTCGAGACTGGACGTTGGCTAACAGAATACTAGGTAAGGAAGCATGGTGTGTGCGTCCCCTTAGCCTGTTCCTGACACCGGCTCGTTTCTTTCGCGGACGCCGATGAGGGTCGCGTCCTTTGTTCTTCATCAGGATCTTGCTCAGCCAGCATGGGTCCGGGTTTAAAAGAGGCGAAGGGTGAGTGTATTGTACACCGATAGATATAAGAGTGGCTCTGTCATATCTAATGATGACCATCTTGTATAACTAAACTGGTATATATCTAAATAAATATATATAAAATAAACAAAAAAAGGCAAAGTGTAAACGGAGCAGTTGCGACAGCAGCCAACCTCACCGGCGCCATCTTGCTTTATGAGCATGTTAAATGTTAAATGCTAACAAATAGATTATTCACTCACTCATTTCCTACCGCTTATCTGAACTTCTCGGGTCACGGGGAGCCTGTGCCTATCTCAGGCGTCATCGGGCATCGAGGCAGGATACACCCTGGACGGAGTGCCAACCCATCACAGGGCAAACACACACACTCTCATTCACTCACACACTCACACACTACAGACAATTTTCCAGAGATGCCAATCAACCTACCATGCATGTCTTTGGACCGGGGGAGGAAACCGGAGTACCCGGAGGAAACC
>NC_062526.1:251590-254337 GCF_022655615.1 Tachysurus fulvidraco
TTTATAAACACCTGGCATCCGATAGAAAAGCAAAAGAACACAAATGAGCACGCACACACACACACACACACACACACACACACACACACACATTCAGCCTCTGACCCCCCCCCACACACACACACACACACACACATTCAGCCTCTGAACCAAATACACACACATTCAGCCTCTGAATCAAACACACACACACACACACACACACACACACACACACACACATTCAGCCGATTGAAACCAAACACACCCACACATTTCAGCCTCTGAATATCAAACACACACACACACAACACCACACACAACACACACACACACACACACACACACACACACACACACACACATTCAGCCTCTGAACCAAACACACACACATTCAGCCTCTGAACCAAACACACACACATTCAGCCTCTGAATCAAACACACACACACACACACACACACACACACACACACACACACACACACACACACACACATTCAGCCTCTGAACCAAACACAAACACACACACACACACACACACATTCAGCCTCTGAACCAAACACACACACACACACACACACACACACACACACACACACACACACACACACCCCACAACACAACACCCACTTCAGCCTCTGAACCAACAACACACACACACCACAATTCAGCCTCTGAACCCCCCCTCACACACACACCTTCTTCTTCGTATCACCTAAAGTCTGTCAGAGGTGTTTTTATATTTTACACAGTTGTGTATCAGTGTGAAGTGATTTTCTTTACACACACTAACAGAACACACAGTTAACAAGATGGTGTGCACTAAGAAATTAAACTCATTTACTTACACACACACACACACACACACACACACACACACACACACACACACACACACACACACACAGAAATTGTCCTGTATCATTTGTGAAAGCCTGAGGTGTGTTTTGTAACGGATCATCAAACTATTCGACCAATAGGATGTTTACGCTAAAGGCACTTCATAATTTTAATTAATTTTTCATTCCAATTTAAATTGTGTCATGTTTAAAAAAAACACAATTCATCCATTTTGTGTCCATCAAAGTGGGAGAGAAACACAGTGAATGTGTGGACCGATCAGACATCACACACAAAAAGAGTTTCAGGGATGTTATAAAAATCCATCAGAGCCTCCAGACTAAAATAAATAAATGTACATATCACTGTGTATTGTGTGTGTAGGAGGTGTGACTCCACCTGCATCACTCATCAATCTGTCCGTGTTTATCAGCAAACTGCCAACATCCATCACACAGAAATAACATCATTAATTATTAATATATGATTCTAAACTGAAAAGTGGGGCGACTTCCAGAGCGGAGAAGAGACGGCATTTATAATGGAGTTAAATGTTAAGTTCATGGAATAAAAGTGTAAAGTTAATAACAAACACAATCTGTAATAAATGTGAAACAATAATCATTTCATCTCACTTACAGTAAAGAGACTAAAATAAAACTTAAATAAATTAAAGAAATGTAAGATACAAGTATTAAATAATATAATAAATAAATAATTGTCAGTACATCGGTTGAGTTTTGTGACAGTTAAACGGAGTTAATCACAGTGTTCAGGCAGGACAGAGCGAGCCAATCAGAACTGAACATGCTTATGGATCTTAAGCCCCTCCCCCATAGAAGGATCACACACACTCTCTCACACACACACATGCACACTCTCAAGCATACACACACATACACACACACACAAACTCACACAAACACACACACACAAACACATAAAATAACAACAAAACAAAAAACATACAAAAACAAACAGGATCAAAATACACAACAAAAACACAACAACAAAAAAAAACAAAAACACACACACACACACACATATACACACACACAAACTCACACAAACACACACAAACACACACACACACACACACACACATATACACACACACATACACACACAAACACACACAAACACACACAAACACACACACACAAACACACACAAACACACACACACATACGATCACACAGTGTTTAAACGGGGATAAAGAGAAAAGATCGCTCTCCTGTCAGCAAGTTGCTTTATTGACCGTGAACGATTAACCAGTCTCTCTCTCTCTCTCTCTCTCTCTCTCTCTCTCTCTCTCTCTCTCTCTCTCTGTGTCTCTCTCTCTCTCTCTGTGTCTCTCTCTCTCTTTCTCTTTCTCTCTCTCTCTCTCTGTGTGTGTGTGTATCGCTCTCTGTCTCTCTCTGTGTCTCTCTCTCGCTCTCTCTGTCTCTCTCTCTGAGTCTCTCTGTCTCTCTCTCTCTCGCTCTCTCTCTCTCTCTCTCTCTCTCTGTGTCTCTCTCTTGCTCTCTCTCTCTGTGTGTGTATCGCTCTCTCTCTCTCTGTGTGTGTGTCTCTCTCTCTCTCTCTGTCTCTCTCTCTCTGAGTCTCTCTGTCTCTCTGTCTCTCCCTCTGTCTCTCTCTCTGTGTGTCTCTCTCTCTCTCTGCGTGTCTCTCTCGCTTTCTTTGTCTCTCTCTCTCTCTCTCTCTCTCTCTCTCTCTGAGTCTCTCTCTCTCTCTCGCTCTCTGAGTCTCTCTGTGTGTCTCTCTCTCTCTCTGTGTCTCTCTCTCTGTCTCTCTCTCTCTGAGTCTCTCTGTGTCTCTCTCTCTGTCTCTCTCTCTGTGTCTCTGTCTCTCTCTGTCTCTCTCTCTCTCTCGCTCTCTCTTTCTCTCTCTCTCTGTGTCTCTCTCTCTCTCTGTCGCTCTCCTCTCT
>NC_062526.1:254837-267337 GCF_022655615.1 Tachysurus fulvidraco
CACACACACCACACACACACACACACACACACACACACACACACCAGTGTAATAGAGTGATCTGTGTGAGTGTGATGGAAAGGGGAATCACAGAAATCTCTTGTAGTCAGAGGATTAGAAAATGCTGGTGTCCCTCAGGGCTCACTACTGAGACCATTTTTCTTCTACCCATGTCCCCGAGTCTCTCGCTCTCTCAGTGATGTAACATCTTCACATGGCTTCTTCTACCACTCTTACGCTGATGACACCCATGGCGTCTTTTACCTCCCACCCTCACATACCCAGAAAGCTATTTATATCTCCATATGTCTGGCAGACATCTCATCAGGTCTCAAGTCTTCATCTCGTCATCTTCTCAGAGAAGTCCCTGATCACTCGTTCCAAAAAATCCTCCCGGTGGTGTTGGACCACGAGTCTCAGCACATGGTGCAAGTCTTACTTGGTCATGAAGTTTTACCTGTACAATGTTTCTTACCAAGAAGGCCACTCAGGTTCTTCAGCAGACCATCATCATCATATCGAGAAGATTTCAGAAATCTCTACGCAACATTACTATTGCTCGACTTTACAACATTTTGCAATTGTGAATCTTTAGATATTTTAAGACAGAGACAGAAAAAAGTTCGAGATAAAGAGAGAGAAAGACGCAAAGAGAAATGAAGAAAAATAGAAAAATAAAGAGAGAGAGAGAGAGAGAGAGACGGAGAGAAGCGAGAAGAGAGAGAGGAGATGAGAGAGAGAGAGAGAGAGAGAGAGAGAGAGTAGCTGTGTTATTCACGTTCATGTTACTATCACACACACACACACACACACACACACACACACACACACACACACACACACACAATCAACTTGCCTTGCAGCAAAATAAATGGCAATTCATCAAGTTGAATCGACGGCAAATGATATTTAAACTAGTCACAAGAAACACAAACACACACACACACACACACACACACACACACACACACACACACACACACACCTCCATATTGGACACCACTACACATTAGTTCCGCAACAATATTCCCTTTACTATAGAACAATGTCACAGATATAGAAACGTTCACGTCTCCCCACAGAGACATTAACTCTGGTTCCTCTCTCACTGTTGCTGACTTTTCTCCTCTCACAACGAGGTTGTCACAGATTATGCAAAGTTAAATGGACAAATAATGTTTTCTAGGAAACAGTTCCAATAACAGAGGGAGCTGTAAAATGAACCGACACCTGGAGACAGACCTAGTGGGCTGGTGGTGGTGTCTGTAGGCCAGTCCCGTTTGTCCAGCCGCCCACATGACCTGGGGATACGTGTGAATCGACACTGTGATGTAGATGTTGGGTGGAGTTTGTGGAGTAAATAGAGTCTGGTTTACATCCAAGCACAGTAAGGGCTCTGGTACCAAACCTCTTGGTTGGGGGTTAGATCACCAGGCTTAGACAAGGGCCCCAAATGCAGAGGAAATCCCCTTCTGACTACATTGTGCTACTGACCTCAAATGCTCATGCTAGGGATAATGAGATACTTGGTGGTGTGTGATTAGATCCAAGAACTAAACCGTAGTGGTTGCTTCTTAATGTACTCGTTACCAGTTCACCTCGGGACAACGATTTTGTGATTATTTCATTAGATCCGAGGCCATTTCATTTTGGCCATTTAAACCTCCATATAAATGGGACAGAGCTGTCCACAGATCAGCAGCTGAATGTGTAGCATGAGACACTAGGCAGATTTACCTGGTAAACCCATGGGAGCTTTCTGGGTTGCCTGGGAGAACCTGGCAGAAGCGTCTGTGTCAGCTCCATGGCAGATGGGCTGGGAATGAAGACACATGAGGCTCAAGAGAGCAGACCAATCTGGGATCTTCTGTTCCTCTTCATGCAAACACTTTTCCATGCACTGTGTCTTTATGAATGACTTTAACACAAACAACCACACAACTGCTTTAGGCACTTGAGCCCAGTCTGAGTGCTCTCACTCCACAGGCTACATCTCTCAAGGGCATCTGTAAGCTTACTGAGAAAGAGAGAGCACATAAACAGGCTGCTACAAACCACACTCAAGAAAACAATCACTCATTATCCACTCGTTCTCCACAAGTCTTCTCCTGCCCCCACATTTACTCAGAGACAAACTTAACTGCACCCTCTTTAAGGACGTCTCCTGGGTTCTGAGTGAGGTCAGGGACATGGAGTCGATAAGGACCACATTACCATAGCACTGCTAAGGTAAGCTATCGAGACGAAGAAGAAGAAGAAGAAACACAGAAAAGAAACCACAACTTCATGCTCATAAAGGACGCTTCTCTAGCAGAGAGGAACAGGAGAGCCAGGAGATGGTTAAGTGTAGCATAATAAGTGGAAGAAGAAGTTGTCTGTGGAGGCCATGGACAAAATGTGTAGAAAGTGTACGGTTCCTCAAGTGAGACACAAGAACATCTGAGAAAGTAGAAGGATCTCTCCTGGGAATGTTGTTAAGTGAACATCTTCAGGAGGAAGTTCTGGAAATCTCCATAGTCTCAAAGCCCATCTACTATGGCAGTTATAACATTATATAGTATAACCTTATAACCTTTATAATCTCTCTCTCTCTCTCTCTCTCTCTCTCTCTCTCTCTCTCTCACCACATTCAGAAGAGGTCATGAGGTGTGTGTGCTAGTTTGTCTTTCCTGCAGAGGTAAATATAACTGAAACACTCGGTTGCACTTGGCTGACAATTAATCCCGAGTGTGTGTGCTACAGCGATGAGTGTGTGTTAGACTGAAGAGTGAACATGATGTCACTGATGCACCTGTTCACTGAAACCCATTGGTCTCAGTCCATCAGGACAACAAAGAGCCGTGACACCACCACACCGCATCCCAGAGAGCACCACCAGCCGCTCATTAACATCCCTGTCATGTACATTAATTACACATGCGTCAAAATGATGATAAGACCTCCATCATCACATCTGCTGTTAGGACAGGACAGGAAGTTGTGGAAGAGAATTTCCTGTTTAAACATTAAACATCATAAACTTTAGAGAGAATATTAATGAGGGAAAAAGAGAGAAAAGAAAGATAAAAAAACGGGATAATTAAGCAGGAAATGGGGCAAAAAGCGTGTGGGATTGAGGCATAAAGAAATGAGGGATGAGACATTAAACAAGAGATAAAGAGAAAGAGTGAACAAGAGATAATGGTAGAGGTGTAAAAAAGATATAAGAGGAGAGAAAGACGGAAAGGGCAAGAAGAGAGAGAAAGAGAGAGAGACAGAGCGAGAGAGAGGAGAGAGAGAGAGAGAGAGAGACAGAGAGAGAGGGTGAGAGATAGAGCACAAGAGAGAGAAGAGAGAGAAGGAAAAAAGAGATGGGGACATGGAATAGACAGAATAAACAGGTGGAATCAAGAGATAGAAAGATAAGGGATAAAGAAGGAGATTTGGGTTGATGGATTTATAAACACCTGGCATCCGATAGAAAAGCAAAAGAACACAAATGAGCACGCACACACACACACACACACACACACACACACACACACACACACACACATTCAGCCTCTGACCCCCCCCCACACACACACACACACACACACATTCAGCCTCTGAACCAAATACACACACATTCAGCCTCTGAATCAAACACACACACACACACACACACACACACACACACACACATTCAGCCTCTGAACCAAACACACACACATTCAGCCTCTGAATCAAACACACACACACACACACACACACACACACACACACACACACACACACACACACACACACACACACACACACACACATTCAGCCTCTGAACCAAACACACACACAAACAGACTCAGAACCAAACACACACACACACACACACACACACACAAAACACAAAAAAAAACAAAACAAACACACAAAATTCAGCCATCTGAAACAAAAACACACACAACACAACACACATTCATGAACAAAAAACAACACCAAACAAACACACACACACACACACACACACACACACACACACACACACACATTCAGCCTCTGAACCAAACACACACACACACACACACATTCAGCCTCTGAACCCCCCCTCACACACACACCTTCTTCTTCGTATCACCTAAAGTCTGTCAGAGGTGTTTTTATATTTTACACAGTTGTGTATCAGTGTGAAGTGATTTTCTTTACACACACTAACAGAACACACAGTTAACAAGATGGTGTGCACTAAGAAATTAAACTCATTTACTTACACACACACACACACACACACACACACACACACACACACACACACACACACACAGAAATTGTCCTGTATCATTTGTGAAAGCCTGAGGTGTGTTTTGTAACGGATCATCAAACTATTCGACCAATAGGATGTTTACGCTAAAGGCACTTCATAATTTTAATTAATTTTTCATTCCAATTTAAATTGTCTCATGTTTAAAAAAAACACAATTCATCCATTTTGTGTCCATCAAAGTGGGAGAGAAACACAGTGAATGTGTGGACCGATCAGACATCACACACAAAAAGAGTTTCAGGGATGTTATAAAAATCCATCAGAGCCTCCAGACTAAAATAAATAAATGTACATATCACTGTGTATTGTGTGTGTAGGAGGTGTGACTCCACCTGCATCACTCATCAATCGTCCGTTGTTTCTCAGCAAACTGCCAACATCCATCACACAGAAATAACATCATTAATTATTAATATATGATTCTAAACTGAAAAGTGGGGCGACTTCCAGAGCGGAGAAGAGACGGCATTTATAATGGAGTTAAATGTTAAGTTCATGGAATAAAAGTGTAAAGTTAATAACAAACACAATCTGTAATAAATGTGAAACAATAATCATTTCATCTCACTTACAGTAAAGAGACTAAAATAAAACTTAAATAAATTAAAGAAATGTAAGATACAAGTATTAAATAATATAATAAATAAATAATTGTCAGTACATCGGTTGAGTTTTGTGACAGTTAAACGGAGTTAATCACAGTGTTCAGGCAGGACAGAGCGAGCCAATCAGAACTGAACATGCTTATGGATCTTAAGCCCCTCCCCCATAGAAGGATCACACACACTCTCTCACACACACACATGCACACTCTCAAGCATACACAAACACATACACACACACACAAACTCACACAAACACACACACACAAACACAAACAAACACAAAGAAACAAAAACAAACAAAAAAACAACAAAAACAAACATACAAACAACAAAACACACACACAGACACACACAACACACACACAACAAAAACACACACAAACACACACACACTCAAAATCACAGAAACAAACACACACACAAAAACACAAACACACACACATACACACACACAACAACACACGAAACAACAACACACAAACACCACACAATACACACACCAAACACACACACACAAACAACACACCACAAACACACACACACAACAAAAAGGAAGCGACACAGAGGGAAAACAGAGAAAGAGCGAGGAAAGAGCGCGCGCAGCAGCAAGTGTGCGAGGAGGACCTAGGGGAAACGAGGGAGGTGAAAAAGGAGAAGAGAGAGAGAGCAAGAGAGAGAAGAGAGAGAGCAGAGCAGGATAAGAGAGAGACCGAGAGAGAGACAGAGAGATATATAATAGACGCTATATGATCTGATATATATATAACTAGATCATATGATAGATATAGGGAGAGAGTAAGAATAGAAGACATATATATATGAGTGTATATCATAAATTAGCCGGTATCTATATATCTCTCTATATCCAGATACATCTCACTAATTATATCTACAATATATGAGTCATCTCATCTCATGTGTGTGTTGTCTCGATCTAGCTCTTTCTCCTCTATACTATCTCTTCTCTCTCTACTGGGTGTGTGGTCTTCTACTCTACTACTCTCTCTATCTCGCTATCTCTCTACTGCTATCATCACTCTACTCTCTCTCTGTACTTCTCTCTATGAGTCTCTCTGTATCCTCTCTATCTCTCTAATCTCTCTCTGTATGTCTGTCTATCTAGCTATCTACTATCTCTCTATCGCTCATGTATCTATCTCTCTCTCTCTATGTGTCTCTCTCTATGTGATGGCGCTCTCATATATCACTGGTCTATATGCGCGTACGCTATTCTATATGCGCTCTATACTCTCTCTCTGTGTACTCTCTCTATCGCTGTGTGTTGGTTGTATCTCTCTTTCTCTCTCTCTCTGTGTCTCTCTCTCTCTGTGTCTCTCTCTCTCTCTGTCTCTCTCTCTCTCTCTCTCTCTCTCTCTCTCTCTCTCTCTCTCTCTCTCTCTCTCGGTGCATGTTGTGAGTGAGTGTGAACATGTCTGTCACTTTGTGTAACCTAAACTTTTCTCTCTACATGTACAGATTTATATATTTATATAAAAGAGTGTTTAACATCTCGCATCACGAGCACATATAGTGTCTCTAATACAGAAGGCTTATTCTGGGCGTCGGCTACAGCGCATCACGGGACAGTAAATGGTGTGGTGAAGGTGGACATACAGGCCTCGGATGGAGCAGAAACAGCTACAGCTAGAGCTGAAATAACAAATCCTCTGGTGCAGGAATTTAGTCCTGATCCGGTATCCAGTGACATGGTGAGTAAAAGTGCTGATACTGAACTCACTATGCAGACTGAACCGATCTCACGTGACAGCACTGCAGAAACGGACCTGACAACAGACTGATGAACACAGGAGCTTCACTGATGATAGGGTTTCTAGTTCAGAAGACAATACAGATGCAGTAATGACTGATTTAGAACAAATCACTGTCAAAACACCTGTAAAGCAAAACAACGTGAGAGAGAGACAGCAGTAAGATATGCAGGAAAAGTGTGTGTGTGTGTGTGTGTGTGTGTGTGTGTGTGTGTGTGTGTGTGTGTGTGTGTGTGTGTGTGTGTGTGTGTGTGTGTGTACAACATAATAATGTTGTCCCCGACCCCAGTGTGTGTGTGTGTGTGTGTGTGTTTGTAGGTAACTGGGTTGGGAAACAGTACCATGTGAATGACATTAAGTGTGTTCGGGAAAATAACAAAAAATATGAGAATAGTAAAAAGATCTAAAAAGTCTTTTTGTTGAAATTAATGATGAATGAAGGTTGTTTTAAAGATAAAGAAGTGTTTCGTTTGAAGAAAATTAATAAAAAGCTCAAAAATATGTTAAATAATAGCGCTGGGGAAATGTTTTAGACCCTGCAGCATTTGTTGGCTGTTTATTTAGTTTTTACTGATTATTCTCTTTAACGCTGTCATGGAGAACATTCATGTTGCATCTCTGAATGTCAATGGGGCAAGAGGGCAAGAAGAGAGCACTTTACGTTTTGAGCCACAGCATCTCGACTAGTGGAGGAAACTTATGCTGATCTCCTACAGAAGATATTGTTCTGTCAGACTGATAAAAGTCAGAGCTCAGTTTGAGAAACATCTCATTGTTTTTATCTGCCCCGACTTGCCCCGACTTGCCCCGACTTCCCCGGTGAAAAGGTTGGTTTATTTAGATAAACTATGCAACACTTTAGAAACCTGTGATAATGAAGAGATTTTATTTGATGGTGGAGATTTTACTTCCACATTAGTGAGTATTGATCCCAGCCATGTCGAGCTCCTACACGCCGGCTCACAAACGGCTCCTGCGGATAGCCGAAAGACGTTAAGTGATGTTTGTAGATCTGTTCATAAATCTCAGTACATGGGCTCATGGTCATGACAATAACATTTCATTAGCACGGCTGCACAGGTTTTATGTAAACATTATAAAAAGCTGTTCTATTAATCCTCTGGGCTTCTCAGACCGCAGCTTGGTTTCATGTTTAATATTCTTTAGCTCAGTTAAACCAAAGAGTGCGTACTGGCATTTTAATGCAGTTTAACTGAATCACCAGCATTTTAGAGACACTTTTACTTTTTTCTGGAACAATTTTAGGACAGAAGATATTGGATTTATGTCCCTACAACATGGTGGGAACTTTGGTAAGATGCAAATAAAGCGATTGTGTTAATAGTGAATGTCACAAGAGATTTGGCTCTAACAATGAAAGTATTAGAGAAATAATCACAAAACTTCAGTCTGTCTCTCGGCCAGTCAACAGATGAACAGAACCATATTCAGACCCTAACAAGACAAAAGCTATCAGACCTTCCGGCTGTTTGAACAAAATAAACGTTTTATTCATAACCTACACTCTGAATCCGGACACATTTTATCCGAGCCAGCTGATACACGTGAAAGTGCAGTCAGTTTTTATAAAAAGCTTTATCAAGGTGAACACAGAGATCGGACAACAGAGCAAATCTCCCTAAGTGAGATGTTCAAGGTGTCACGAGACCCCATGCAGCACTTAGTGGTGCTGTAACATCAGCAGAGCTGCAGAAAGCATTACACAGTGTGGCAGGGCACCAGGCATAGATGGATCTCAACAGAACTTTATAGAGGAGGACGTACTGGAAGTCCTGAGTAGCAGCTTAGCCACAGGTCTGCTACCTCGGCGTTGTAGAAGATAAAAATATGGAGACTGGTGTCTATTATGTCCTTATTACAAGATGCTCTCCAAAGTTTAAGCTACAAGGTTGGGAGGTGTTCTGGAAGAGGTTTTCCATACAGACCAGACATGCTGCACACCTGGGAGGTCCAGATCCTTAGTTTCAGACATATTAGAGGTATCAAGAATTTTTGGGCTGAATATGGGGTTTATATCCATAGACCAAGAGAAAGCTTTTGATCGAGTAGAACATAACTACTTGTGGAAAAAACATTTGGTTGTAGCTCTGATTTCAATGCCGAAATAAGTGTTTTATCCTGTGACATTGAAAGTGTGCTGAAGTTCAATGGTAGTTAATGTGCTCTGTGTGTAGGGGAAAAGGCTTTATACGTTAGCTATAGAACCTCTAATAAACAATCTGAGAGCTAAGCTAAAAGCTGTCTCAGTTCCTGGCTGTCTGTTGGCCTGTGCTGAAGATATGGGAATAATGGTTGATGTACAGAGAGATGTAGACACATTAAAACGTGTATCTATAGACTTTGGAACAATATATCAGCTAAAATCAACTGGAACATAAGCGAGGCTATTTTAGTCGTCAGTGGTCACGTGATGCCCGATCTCTGTGGACTGATTTGGAAAAGAGGAGGTTTTAAGTATCTAGCAGTTTACCTGGGAGATGGCTCCTTTATACAAAGAAAGGGAAAGAACAGTTGAAAAAATAAAAGGACGCCTAGATAAGTGGACATAATTATTATAATGAACAATATAGCAGCATCCTCCCTTTGGCACAAGGGCACAAGCCTGCATCGACCCAACAATGTCAAAAACCCTTCTGTCAAAAACCCACTCAATGTTCCTCGATTTGTTTCCTTGTACACTTACAGAGCAGAACCGCCGCCTTTCATTTGCACCTCCTATAGAAGTTTTTTGCATTCAATGTCTTTTTGTAGGAAACCTGTAACCAAAGAACTTTTGGGGACCTGAGATTTAATAAGTCTCTCTTTCTCATGGACCCAGGAAGACTTGTATTGCAACCATTTGGGAGATATTTAAGGTACAACGAGCGACTGCCACGGACTCGCTATATTGATTATAGGAAATTTATAGGTCCATTTTTGACAATGTGTCCCTCATTAGGGACATTCTTGAGGTCTCTAAGCTGCTTAACTTTGACATTGGGTTGATTTCATTAGATCAGGAGAAAGTGTTTGAGAGAGATTAACATACTCACCTGTGGGAAACTTTACAAGCTTTTAGTTTGTGCCAGGATTTTATAAACAAGATTCTTTACAGCGACGTGGAGAACATACTTAATGGTGGCCTATGCAGTCCATTCAAGGTCATTATGGGGTAAGACAAGGATGTGCTCTATCTGGTGGTGTATTCTCTAGCCATAGAATAGCTGTGTGGAAAATAGACAGAAGGTCGGCCAGATCTTCCTAACAATCTGACCTGGCGAGGAGATGGCTTTCCTAGAGGATGAGGCAACCACACAGAGGAATTAGGAGGGGGCCGTAGAGAAGGTTAAAGGCAGACTCGGAAAATGGAATTGAATAACACCAGAATCGCCCTACAGAGGGCGCACATTAGTGGTTAACAACTTAATAGCTTTCTGATTCTGTTTCTGTTCGCCTGTGTAGATCCATGTCTTCTGGCCGAGATGCAAACTGTTCTGGTGGATTTTTCTAGGACAAGCTGCACCGGGTGCAGTTACCCCAGGAAGAGGGTGAGCAAAAACTGATACACCTGCAAAGCAGGTCGGTGGCTGTTCGGCTGCAGTTCATACAGAGACTTGGCAGGCAACTGCAACTGCAACTGCAACGGAAGGACTGCAGATGAACAAGAGTCTCTTCCTTATCATCATCATCATCATCATCATCATCATCATCATCATCATCAGTCAGCTGCAAATATTAGTGGTTTGCAGGCGTCAACAATCTTCTTCCATTCTGTTCTGTTTCTTGCTGCTGTTCTCATTTCGTCTACTGTTGGTGGTATCTCACTGATGATCAATTTGCCAATGTAGCTGTGGTTCACCACGCTTTCTTCACCCGTGTCTTTCCAATGGTTGATAGAGAACGTACTTGTCGATCAGCTCAAACTCTGGTTTGCGTAGACAATGACCGACATATCTAAGTTGCCTCCGTTGTGTCTGGAGGTGTAGCAGGTCAATACCGATCCTATGGTATATCACTGCATTTGAGACTTTGTCCAAGCGCTTGATGTTGAGCATCACTCTGTAGCAGTTGGTGGCAAAACTGTTGAGGACTTTGTTTGAGCTTCTCTGTTATGATCCAGCTTTCGCAGCCATACAGAAGTTTTAGTAAGCATGCTGCTTGGAAAATATTTGTTTTGATACGGATGGGAAGGTTGTTTGAGCGAAATATATCCTTCATTTTCCAGAAGGCTTTCTTGTGCTGATGTCAGTTTCGCTCGACTTGACCATTGACCCCAGGTACTTGAAGTTGTTTACCCCCTCAATCCTTTGGCTACATAGCTTTAAATCGCAGTTGAAGACATATTTATTCATACAAGCTTTTAACGCATAGACCCGGTTTCAACTGCTATTTTATGGTTCATTGTGTTCTTATTGATTCTATTTATTTTGTTTTTATTGTTGTTTTACTGGAAAGCACCTTGTGCTCCTTTTGGCAGTTGTAAGGTGCTCTATAAATAAAATTTGATTGATTGATTGATTGATAGCTTTAAGTTTTTACCCTTATCCTGGTTAGTGAATGCTTCTGTTTTCTGCACATTCACCATGAGCCCGACCTGTTCTGCTTGTTTGGCAGTTTCATTAAGTTGGATTGAGCTCTTTCTAGGTTACCTTCCAGTAATGTGAGATCGTCTGCAAAGGCAAGGTCAAAAAATGCTATTGCTAGTTCTCGTCGACATTGTCTTGGTTGAGTAACAAAGCCTTTGTTGATGCCATGGGATCTCTTCCTTATAGACCCTACAAAGCTGGACACTAACAACTTACCAGTATTTTACAAAAGCCTTTTTAATGTCTGGAACATTTTCTCACTGCAGAAGGCCAACAGATCCACTCTCTTTACTCTCTTCTGGAAAAACCGCTAATCCACGGCGTCCGGTTCGACATCTCAAACAGCCACCATTCACCAGGATATTACAGGAAGCAAGGACAACCACTTTAGGGCACCTAGTGAACTGGGCTGGAGCAGAACACAGGAGGTAGCTGCATGCCTGAAGATCAGATGGACTTTAACAGTTCCTCAGCTGCTGTCGAAATGGAAGGACATTCTAACAGCTGAGGACAGAACACTGCTATCTGAACACCGCAGTGGGGAAACTACCCAACACACCAGAGACCCTTTTTACAGCTTAACTCTACATCCCAGTGCCTGGGGCATGGTGTCTTAGCGGTTAGCACGTTCGCCTCACACCTCCAGGGTTGGGGGTTCGATTCCCGCCTCCACCTTGTGTGTGTGGAGTTTGCATGTTCTCCCCGTGCCTCGGGGGTTTCCTCCGGGTACTCCGGTTTCCTCCGCCTGTCCAAAGACATGCATGGTAGGTTGATTGGCATCTCTGGAAAATTGTCTGTAGTGTGTGTGTGTGTGAATGACAGTGTGTGTGTGTGTGTGCCCTGTGATGGGTTGGCACTCCGTCCAGGGTGTATCCTGCCTCGATGCCCGATGACGCCTGAGATAGGCACAGGCTCCCCGTGACCCGAGAAGTTCAGATAAGCAGTAGAAGATGAATGAATGAACTGGACGACTACACAGGACCTTTCTTGGAAGCTGGAAGTCTATGGTTTTAGATCTCTCACGTGCCACAGGGAAAAGTTTGTATAAAGCCTGTGTCACGTTTCAATAGAAAGGTGTTAGATAAGAAGGTAGACCCACCCTGGGGCAGCGTGCTTAGACTAAACATAAGCGTCAAACCAGAATGCAGATCTCTGTCAAAAAGGGCAAGAGCCTTACAGTGGACAGTTCTGCATGGGGCAGTTAATGCTTTTGTTTCTGCTTTAAATCCTGAGGTTGTAACACGATGTCCTTTTGGTTTAA
>NC_062526.1:272337-282337 GCF_022655615.1 Tachysurus fulvidraco
AGGTCTGTCTCCTTCCTCCTCTGGTTGTGACATAATACTCTGCTTAGAAAGTATTCACAGATGGAGGTTAAACCAAATTCCATGAAATCCATCCCAGAGCCTCACAAAGAATAAGCACAACCCAAGGTCACCAAGAAGTCACAGAGATGCCGCCAGCTCCCGAAGGATGTTCCAGCTCAGACAGAATGGCATGGGCAGGAAACTGTGAAGTGGCAAAGAGGAGTTTGGGTTTCTTATGAAAAAGAGAGAAGTAAACAGAAGCTTCGTTGTATATTAAAAATGTTTTCCAACATCTTTGTTGATAACACACAAAGACACAAAACTGACATGTTTATGAACCTGATGATCGGCCAGTCGCAGTGTCCTGGTCAGAAGTGTGTAGAAGATCAAGCGTGGCATTGGGCAGAGAATAAAAGTGTGTAGCTGTGATGGTACAATGTTCTGCCACTGATGGACAATAAATAACATCAGTGTAATGCTCACTAGCTCACACACTCGACCGGTGTGATCTGTTTGTTTGTGGATGTAGGATCACTTACAGATAACACACACACACACACACACACACACCTGTCCTCACCTGAAGAGATCCTGCTGCAGTAAACTCCTAAACTCTTACGATGACGTACCGGTCGTCTCAGTAATATTTTGTTCAGGTGCAAGAAAAACAAGAACTAAGAAATATGTTGTAAGAACTGTTTGGGGAAAAGCATGCAGGAAAGTTCTGTTCTGCATAAAGAACTCCAGAGGAGAGAAAAGAAAAGAATGTCATGGGTTTTTTAGCTCAGGTTTCTGTTTGCTGTTTTCTGCTCTTCACCTCACACAAAGGAATAAACTGGATTCAGAGACACTTTATAGCAGATGCACGTTCTGTCCCCTTTACTGTCATCAGCAGTTTCTCACACTGTTGGTACTTTATGATAATTTCATATTTTTAAAAATTTCAAAAATGTAGTTAGCACAAGGACGAGTTTGTGATACGGACTACAGAGCTGTTCTGGACTTTACTCTAGAGAAGACACTGAACAGATGAATAAACAGTAATAGACAGAAGACAAATCGTGCCGGGGCAGAACCTTGTAAGTGCCTCAGTACTGCAGTATATTTGTGTAATATGTACGATTATAATAATGTAAACATTGTAAAATGATCAAAAGGTTCTGAGTTTGAATCCCAGGTCCACACAGCAGCAGCTGACGGGCCCTGAGTAATGCCCTTAACACTAAATTGCTCAGTTATAAAATTAGATAAAAAGAAAGTTGATCAGGGCATCTGCCAGGTGAGGGCCAGGTGAAGGCCAGGTGAGGGCCAGATGAGGGCCAGGTGAGGGCCAGGTGAGGGCAGGGTGAGGGCCAGGTGAGGGCCAGATGAGGGCCAGATGAGGGCCAAATGAGGGCCAGATGAGGGCCAGGTGAGGGCCAGATGAGGGCCAGATGCACCCCTGTACCCCTTTCACTTTCTAAAAACACTTCATCGTTATTGGGATGAGGAAGTTTAACTGGTGTTAAATGTAAACGCAGGTGATTCACACGATTCATCTTCAGGAAGTTCACACATGGATCTGTGGGAGCTCACAGACAGAAAAGTCATCTCGCTAAACTGCTCTCGCTACACAAGCTGTTGTCAAAGCAGTGCACAGTGATTTATTACCGAAGTTTCAGGTCCCAAAAATCTGCACCAGGCCAACCAGAGCTTATGTACTGTTAACTCAGCATCATACAGCATTCAGTGCTTTAACATAGAGTGATTATAACAATCAGGAAGGTCATGAAGCATTAGAGTCATGAAGCATTAGAGTCATGAAGCATTAGAGTCATGAAGCATTAGAGTCATGAAGCATTAGAGTTTAACCGTGCTGACATCGTCAAATCTAAGTTGTACATTTTAATAGTTTTTTTTATAGTAAAAGTCAAAAGAGGGGGGCCACGGTGTCTTAGTGGTTAGCATGTTCGCCTCACACCTCCAGGGTCGGGGGTTCGATTCCCACCTCCGCCTTGTGAGTTTGCATGTTCTCCCCGTGCCTCGGGGGTTTCCTCCAGGTACTCCGGTTTCCTCCCCCGGTCCAAAGACATGCATGGTAGGTTGATTGGCATCTCTGGAAAATTGTCCGTAGTGTGTGAGTGTGTGAGTGAATGAGAGTGTGTGTGTGTGTGTGAGTGAATGAGAGTGTGTGTGTGCCCTGTGATGGGTTGGCACTCCGTCCAGGGTGTATCCTGCCTCGATGCCCGATGACGCCTGAGATAGGCACAGGCTCCCCGTGACCCGAGAAGTTCGGATAAGAGGTAGAAGATGAATGTATGAATGAATGAAAAGTCAAAAGATGTGTTTACTTTCAGGTAAAGGTGAAGTCTCAGTCTGAGAGGGGATTACATCAGCATGAGGAAACATGGTGGCTGTATATATGAGTCCTGACATCTCCAGTAAAGTAAAGATCAGCATACTGGGGATTATTCCTTTTGTGTTCCTAGTTTGTTAAACTGTCTGAGAGCTTTAAAAGCCACTGAGGAAAGATGGAATAAAAAACTCTCATGAGATCATGGTGACGAAGATCTCATGGTGACGAAGATCACCTTCAGCTGAAACCAGGAGAGAAGATTCAGTAATGTGATGAGGGTGAAAGCCAGACTGAAAAGGAAAGCATGGCAACCACTCTGTCCATCACGTCAGATAAAAAATGGAGACTGGAGATCAGACTGTAATTGCCTGTGTCACGGCTAAGGGGAAGTGAGAGAGCGGCAGGTTTAAGAGCAGCATGAAAAGAACCAGAAAACAGACGTGTATTCATCAGATGAACCAGTGGAGTAGAGATGATGGGTGCAGAACATGAAGCAGGGATCAAGCTGACAGACCAAAGAGGTAATGAGTTTTGGGGAGCTGAGGTCTACAGCAGGAAACACAAAGGTCTCAAGTTTAAACACTAATTCACATTAAACACCATAAAATTAATTTTTCTACAACTTTTTATTCAATAGAACAAATTCACCTCAAATTAAATGAAGCAAATCATCTTTAAAAAGAGCAGAATGTGGTTTTTTACTGAGAGAAGGAGAACAAGCGAAACATCTTCACCTCCACTCGACGTCACACACTCCATGCTTTCACAGAGATGACATCAAAAATACAGATAAAATACATTATATTTATATTTGTCTCAAGTGATGGTCACGATTCATCAGAATCATTCTCTCAAAATTCTACATTAAGAACTCACTTATTCAGGTGGGATTAAAAATTACAGCATATTTGAACTTTTATCAAATGAACAGGAGAAAAAAACCTGAGACATGATGGTCATGTGACCTATTAATGTCTGGCCACGCCCCCTACGCCAAACACGTATGAAAACAATGTTCAGTGTCTCTCAGATCCCTTCTGACACTGTTGGGCCCCTAATCAAGGCCCCTAAGCCTCTCTGCTCCAGGGGACTGTATCATGGCTGACCCTGTGCTCTGGCTGTAACTTCCTAGGGCGAGATAAGCAAAGAAATCTTCTTCTTCTTCTTCTTCTTCTTCTTCTTCTTCTTCTTCTTGCAATCAGTGCACAACTTAATCAAAGAGGAAACCAGGAACAGGAGAAGACATTCAGAGAAACAACCAATCAGAGAACAGAGGCGGAGACAAGACCAAGAACAGGTCTATTGCCATGGAAATGCATGATGATGAGAACCTATGAGATTGTGTAGTAAGTGATAATGTTGAGGCTGATTACATTTAAAGCACAGCTCCGTGTCAGGGAGAGACTCAGGTTTGGACTTGATCTCCATTAAAAACTTGTAAAGCATTTGTTTGTATCTGCTCTGTCGCCTCTGGAATCGCTTTCATCACACCTACACACACCGCTTGGTTTTCTGAGCACAGAGAGGAAGCATGGCTGCTGTGGACAGAACAACATCGTCAGCTATCAGCGTTAATTTCCAGCCCTGAACACTGAAGTGGAAAATCGATTAACTCTACTTCAGGGAGTAAATAAAGAAAAACCATCAACTCCACTCACATTTATTGTTTCTGCATTTTAAATGGACTAGAAGCTACTTTTACTGTGTGTGTGTGTGTGTGTGTGTGTGTGTGTGTGTGTGTGTGTGTGTGTGTGTGTGTGTGTGTGTGTGTGTGTGTGTGTGTGTGTGTGTGCGTGTGTGTGTGTGTGTGTTTAAAGAGTCATTTTAAATAAGTCCAAAAGAGAAGACTGCAGAAAATAAAGAACACAAAGAGACAATAGTTTGAAAGAGAGACAATGTTTTACACACACACACACACACACACACACACACACACACACACACACACACACACACACACGCGCGCGCTCAGGGTGGATGGAAAGTGTCCAAGGAAGTGACCTTTATGGACTAAACACACACACACACACACACACACACACAGGGAGTACTTCTAATGAATAAATAACATGAAGAATTTGCATGACACTAAATAACGTTTCTCTCTCTGTGTCAATAGAGACATCACCACGGAGACTGATGACACCCTACAACACACACACACACACACACACCCTTCCTAGCCAAGCTGCACCTGACAGATAAGCGCATCCATACTCTATCCATCCTCTGGCCTGAAAAACCTCTCCATCACATCTATCTCTCTCTCTCTCTGTCTCTCTCTCTCTCTCTCTCTCTCTCTCTCTCTCTCTCTCTCTCTCTCTCTCTCTCTCTCTCTCTCTCTCTCTCTGTAAAGTGAGTGTGTGTCGGTGTGTGTTTATAGTGAGTGTATGTGAGCCTTCTGATTGGTCAGCTGCTCTAAGGACTTGTGTGACATCATCAGATGTGTGAATTTAACATTCCTTCACATTCCAGAGAAAAATTCACACTTTAAAATATCACATATGTTTATACATAAACAGCTCCACTGAGGTCCTTTGGATGTCTTTTGTGTTACTTTTGTGTTATGTCTTTTGTGTATTCAGAGAGAGAGAGAGAGAGAGAGAGAGATTATGACTGGTGGTGTTTATTGTAAGTGTTTGTTGCCTTTTTGAACCGGGGCCCCCTGGCACCATCTCAGGGCCCCCAGTTTGAGAACCACTGACACTAGACAGGTGTCAGTGAACCACAGATTGATGTTTGTAAAGGTGAAACAAAGCCATGACAAGAACATGAACACAGCACTGACTCAGTGACACACGATGAGCTCCTGAACCAGTGATACCAGTTAAATAAACCTGCCCAGTGAGCCATGTGACCTGGTCATGTGATGTGCAGGGGCTGATGGGAAGTGTAGTTTGAAGCTGTGTGAAATCTTAGCATTAGCACTTATGAGTTTTTTTTATTTAATTACACCTGTAAATGTATTCCTAGGGTGTCTGTAGGAGCCGACATGTGAAAGCTCCTCAGTTTTAGTGCCAGCAGCATGTTGAAGTTGTGATACACACTCAGTGTGGCACCTGCTGTGTGTTAGCGACCAGAGCTGGTATTTATAGCCGAGGGTTCAATCAGAAGTAACACTGGAGTCTCTGTCCATAAAGGAGTTAAGTGTGTAAGTGTGTGTGTGTGTGTGTGTGTGTGTGTGTGTGTGTGTGTGTGTGTGTGTGTGTGTGTGTGTGTGTGTGTGTGTGTGTGTATGAGATCCTGTCTTTATCATCAGCAATTTATTTATCATCGTTTTCGTCACAAATGCAGAGCAAATGAACTGAGTCCAGAAAAAGCTGCTGATGACTTCTAACAGCCTCTCTGTCTATCAGTAACTCTCTGTCAGTGTGTGTGTGTGTGTGTGTGTGTGTGTGTGTGTGTGTGTGTGTGTGTGTGTGTGTGTGTGTGTGTGTGTATCTGCGGGGCTCCATATCTAATTCTGTCCTCTCAGTCTTGGCATCTCCTCATCATCAGCTGCTTCACTTACACACACACACACACACACACACACACACACACACACACACACACACACACACACACACACACACACACACACACACACCAGGACACGGACCTTTCCATGGAGAGAGGAATAGACTGTCTGTGTGTGTGTGTGTGTGTGTGTGTGTGTGTGTGTGTGTGTGTGTGTGTGTGTGTGTGTGTGTGTGTGTGTGTGTGTGTGTGTGTGTGTGTGTGTGTGTGAGGCTGCCATATGGTTAGCAGTGTGTGTCTGAGGTTAAAAAAGACAGAAGAACAACAAAAGTCGAAGAAACAAAGGCACAGAGGCCACGCCTCTTTTAGTGAGAGTGACAGGTATAGAGGCCACACCTCTTTTAGTGAGAGTGACAGGTACAGAGGCCACACCTCTTTTAGTGAGAGTGACAGGTACAGAGGCCACACCTCTTTTAGTGAGAGTGACAGGTACAGAGGCCACACCTCTTTTAGTGAGAGTGACAGGTACAGAGGCCACACCTCTTTTAGTGAGAGTGACAGGTACAGAGGCCACACCTCTTTAGTTACAGAAGCTCCAGCAGTGATAAACCTTCTGAAGGTAAAACCACTAGGTTTAGAAAAGTATATTTCATGTAGTTCTCCTGAGGGTTCTCCTCCTTCACTGTGTGCAGAACCTCTCACTCCTCCACCTGAAACCCACTCCAGCACTGAGCTCCCACTGAGACTATCCTTTCTCTGCCTGAGCCCTGATTACCCATAATCCTCTGGACTTAATGTCCACCTCACTCCTGTTACAGCAGAGGGTGTTGCCTGTGCTACATAGTGCTCGTGTTGTAGACACTACTTAGTGCATGTCATAGTGCTACATAGTGCTCGTGTTGTAGACACTATTTAGTGCATGTCATAGTGCTACATAGTGCTCGTGTTGTAGACACTACTTAGTGCATGTCATAGTGCTACATACTGCTCGTGTTGTAGACACTATTTAGTGTACGTCATAGTGCTACATAGTGCTCGTGTTGTAGACACTACTTAGTGCACGTCATAGTGCTACATAGTGCTCGTGTTGTAGACACTACTTAGTGCACGTCATAGTGCTACATACTGCTCGTGTTGTAGACCCTACTTAGTGCACGTCATAGTGCTACATACTGCTCGTGTTGTAGACACTACTTTGTCATAGTGCTACATACTGCTCGTGTTGTAGACACTACTTAGTCATAGTGCTACATACTGCTCGTGTTGTAGACACTACTTAGTGCATGTCATAGTGCTACATAGTGCTCGTGTTGTAGACACTACTTAGTGCATGTCATAGTGCTACATACTGCTCGTGTTGTAGACACTACTTAGTGCAGGTCATAGTGCTACATACTGCTCGTGTTATAGACACTACTTAGTCATAGTGCTACATACTGCTCGTGTTGTAGACCCTACTTAGTGCACGTCATAGTGCTACATACTGCTCGTGTTGTAGACCCTACTTAGTGCACGTCATAGTGCTACATACTGCTCGTGTTGTAGACACTACTTAGTGCATGTCATAGTGCTACATACTGCTCGTGTTGTAGACTCTACTTAGTGCATGTCATAGTGCTACATATTGCTCTTGTTGTAGACACTACTTTGTCATAGTGCTACATACTGCTCGTGTTGTAGACACTACTTAGTGCATGTCATAGTGCTACATACTGCTCGTGTTGTAGACACTACTTAGTGCATGTCATAGTGCTACATACTGCTCGTGTTGTAGACACTACTTTGTCATAGTGCTACATACTGCTCGTGTTGTAGACACTACTTAGTGCATGTCATAGTGCTACATACTGCTCGTGTTGTAGACACTACTTTGTCATAGTGCTACATACTGCTCGTGTTGTAGACACTACTTAGTGCATGTCATAGTGCTACATAGTGCTTGTGTTGTAGACACTACTTAGTGCATGTCATAGTGCTACATACTGCTCGTGTTGTAGACTCTACTTAGTGCATGTCATAGTGCTACATACTGCTCGTGTTGTAGACTCTACTTAGTGCATGTCATAGTGCTACATAGTGCTTGTGTTGTAGACTCTACTTAGTGCATGTCATAGTGCTACATAGTGCTCGTGTTGTAGACACTACTTAGTGCATGTCATAGTGCTACATACTGCTCGTGTTGTAGACTCTACTTAGTGCATGTCATAGTGCTACATAGTGCTTGTGTTGTAGACTCTACTTAGTGCATTTCATAGTGCTACATAGTGCTCGTGTTGTAGACACTACTTAGTGCACTCATAGTGCTACATAGTGCTCGTGTTGTAGACACTACTTAGTGCACGTCATAGTGCTACATAGTGCTCGTGTTGTAGACACTACTTAGTGCACGTCATAGTGCTACATAGTGCTCGTGTTGTAGACACTACTTAGTGCACGTCATAGTGCTACATACTGCTCGTGTTGTAGACCCTACTTAGTGCACGTCATAGTGCTACATACTGCTCGTGTTGTAGACACTACTTTGTCATAGTGCTACATACTGCTCGTGTTGTAGACACTACTTAGTCATAGTGCTACATACTGCTCGTGTTGTAGACACTACTTAGTGCATGTCATAGTGCTACATAGTGCTCGTGTTGTAGACACTACTTAGTGCATGTCATAGTGCTACATACTGCTCGTGTTGTAGACACTACTTAGTGCAGGTCATAGTGCTACATACTGCTCGTGTTGTAGACTCTACTTAGTGCATGTCATAGTGCTACATACTGCTCGTGTTGTAGACTCTACTTAGTGCATGTCATAGTGCTACATAGTGCTTGTGTTGTAGACTCTACTTAGTGCATGTCATAGTGCTACATAGTGCTCGTGTTGTAGACACTACTTAGTGCATGTCATAGTGCTACATACTGCTCGTGTTGTAGACTCTACTTAGTGCATGTCATAGTGCTACATAGTGCTTGTGTTGTAGACTCTACTTAGTGCATTTCATAGTGCTACATAGTGCTCGTGTTGTAGACACTACTTAGTGCATGTCATAGTGCTACATACTGCTCGTGTTGTAGACTCTACTTAGTGCATGTCATAGTGCTACATAGTGCTTGTGTTGTAGACTCTACTTAGTGCATTTCATAGTGCTACATAGTGCTCGTGTTGTAGACACTACTTAGTGCACTCATAGTGCTACATAGTGCTCGTGTTGTAGACACTACTTAGTGCACGTCATAGTGCTACATAGTGCTCGTGTTGTAGACACTACTTAGTGCACGTCATAGTGCTACATAGTGCTCGTGTTGTAGACACTACTTAGTGCACGTCATAGTGCTACATACTGCTCGTGTTGTAGACCCTACTTAGTGCACGTCATAGTGCTACATACTGCTCGTGTTGTAGACACTACTTTGTCATAGTGCTACATACTGCTCGTGTTGTAGACACTACTTAGTCATAGTGCTACATACTGCTCGTGTTGTAGACACTACTTAGTGCATGTCATAGTGCTACATAGTGTTCGTGTTGTAGACACTACTTAGTGCATGTCATAGTGCTACATACTGCTCGTGTTGTAGACACTACTTAGTGCAGGTCATAGTGCTACATACTGCTCGTGTTATAGACACTACTTAGTCATAGTGCTACATAGTGCTCGTGTTGTAGACCCTACTTAGTGCACGTCATAGTGCTACATACTGCTCGTGTTGTAGACCCTACTTAGTGCACGTCATAGTGCTACATACTGCTCGTGTTGTAGACACTACTTAGTGCATGTCATAGTGCTACATACTGCTCGTGTTGTAGACTCTACTTAGTGCATGTCATAGTGCTACATACTGCTCTTGTTGTAGACACTACTTTGTCATAGTGCTACATACTGCTCGTGTTGTAGACACTACTTAGTGCATGTCATAGTGCTACATACTGCTCGTGTTGTAGACACTACTTAGTGCATGTCATAGTGCTACATACTGCTCGTGTTGTAGACACTACTTTGTCATAGTGCTACATACTGCTCGTGTTGTAGACACTACTTAGTGCATGTCATAGTGCTACATACTGCTCGTGTTGTAGACACTACTTAGTGCATGTCATAGTGCTACATAGTGCTTGTGTTGTAGACACTACTTAGTGCATGTCATAGTGCTACATACTGCTCGTGTTGTAGACTCTACTTAGTGCATGTCATAGTGCTACATAGTGCTTGTGTTG
>NC_062526.1:287337-293985 GCF_022655615.1 Tachysurus fulvidraco
ACTACTCCCTATACCCTACTCCCTATACCCTATACACTACTCCCTATACCCTACTCCCAATACCCTACTCCCTATACCCTACTCCCTAAACCCTACTCCCTATACCCTATACCCTACTCCCTATACCCTTCCTGTACCCTACACACACAGACAGGAATTTGTAAATGTCACAGAGAAGTTTAAAAGGATTGAGTGTAAATCCATTTTTAGTGGGTGTGTCCCAGGGGATTATGGGAGTTTTTCCTCTCAGAGCGATCAGCTCTCTTAACGAGTTCTAACGATCTTCACTGCCTATCCAAGTGCACACTACAAAGTGCTAATGAGAGTGAAAGAAAGAGAGAGAGAGAGAGAGAGAGAGAGAGAGAGAGAGAGAGAGAGAGAGAGAGAGAGGAGGGGGAGCGACTGTGTATAAGAGAATCAGAGAGACATTAAGGCTAAATCAGCAGTTTCCTGGTGCATTTTGGGATACTAGAGGACTGACAGTGACACAGTAGCAGTCAGAACCTGTGTGTGTGTGTGTGTGTGTGTGTGTGTGTGTGTGTGTGTGTGTGTGTGTGTGTGTGTGTGTGTGTGTGTGTGTGTGTGTGTAACCTCAATGTCACCCCATCTCTCCTGTATTCAGCAGGGAGCATCTCAGTGTATCTGACATGCTGAAGGAAGGAAGTGTGTGAGGACGCATAAGAAGGTGGAGATTTATAGATTGAGAATCGGGACACGGCCCAAACTGCACTCCAGAGTCTCACCTGGAAAAGTGTGCTGCGTTTCCCATCAGCTCACAACTCAATGTTAGGAATAGTAGCAACATGACATCATCAACAGTCACAGGATGTGTCCCAAACCACCATACAAACACCTGACGTAGGAAATCATACAATAACACACACACCACACACTCATCATACACATCACACACTCATCATACACATCACACACTCATCATACACACCACACACTCATCATACACACCACACACTCATCATACACATCACACACTCATCACACACACCACACACTCATCATACACATCACACACTCATCACACACACCACACACTCATCATACACACCACACACTCATCATACACACCACACACTCATCATACACATCACACACTCATCATACACATCACACACTCATCATACACACCACACACTCATCATACACATCACACACTCATCACACACACCACACACTCATCATACACATCACACACTCATCATACACACCACACACTCATCATACACATCACACACTCATCATACACACCACACACTCATCATACACACCACACACTCATCATACACATCACACACTCATCATACACATCACACACTCATCATACACATCACACACTCATCATACACACCACACACTCATAGCACACACCACACACACATCACACACATCACACACTCATAGCACAAACCACACACTCATCACACACACCACACACTCATCATACACATCACACACTCATCATACACACCACACACTCATCACACACACCACACACGCATTACACACACCACACACTCATCACACACACCACACACTCATCATACACATCACACACTCATCACACACACCACACACTCGTCACACACACCACACACTCATTACACACACCACACACTCATTACACACACCACACACTCGTCACACACACCACACACTCATCATACACATCACACACTCATCACACACACCACACACTCATCACACACACCACACACTCATCACACACACACCAAACACTCGTTACACACACCACACACTCGTCACACACACCACACACTCATCATACACATCACACACTCATCATACACACCACACACTCATCACACACACCACACACTCATCACACACACCACACACTCATCACACACACCACACTCTCATCACACATGAGACACTCATCACACACACAAGACACTACTTACTGTACACACACATGAGACACTCATCACACACACATCTCACACACATCACACACGAGACACTCATCACACACATCACACACACGAGACACTACTTACACACACGAGACACTACTTACACACACATCACACACACCACACACACCACACAGTCATGTTTGTCTTATTGTCTGTAGATAATTATTCAGTAAAATAAATAAATAATAATTCCTCCCAGTGTTTATTCTTCACTTTAACGTTGTTGTCGTTTCTACACTGCATTAGAATTCAGAATATAGATATTGTTTACACTTCACTGTAACTTTCACATCCTGTGTAAGGCATCATGGGAATATTCTGTCTGCATCACTGCTCAGTGTGTTCGTGTTCCATCTGTGGCTCGGCCCGACCGTCTGGGTCCACTCATGAATAATGCAGGATTCTGATTACTGCCCTCCAATCGCTTTACGTTTTGGCACCATAGTCATATTGTGCTTAATAAAAATCTGTAGTATCTACTAGAGCCCCCCATTGCCCCCACCCGATACACACACACACACACACCCGGGCAGATGCCCCCCATCCCCCCTTCTTCCTCAGCAGATCCTCAGAGTTTTTAAAAATAAAGTTACTCTGAGTTCTGGCTCCAAATTCCTCCTCACATTTATCACGGTGTTATTAAACTCAGCACACATGCTGTACACTCCTGAACACCACTAATCCATCAGCTGTCACAGACACTCACACACCCGGGGGTAAGACAGGGAGAGAGACAAGGACAGAGCAAGAGACAGATAGAAAGACAGAAGAGAAATGTTTATCTATACAGATGTTGTGTTACACTGTACCTAAGTGTGAGTTGTTCAGACGTGGACGCTGTGTTCAGCAGGACTCTGAATTTGACGTTCTGTCCCTGTTTCACAGGACGAGATGGCGTGACAATCTCCACATTCTGGTCCAGTCTCACCCTTGTCCCGTCTCTTTTACTGTCCCCAGAGGTCAGGGTCACCATCCCGATCCGCCGCAAGTCCCCTACACTGGTCCCTTGGTCCCTACCACCTGGACACTCGCCATTCCGTCTCTCTGCAGGCCCAAGGAAGTAGTGCAGCTCCATGGCTGGCTCCTGAAGCCGTCTGCGGCTCAGCACCGGACTGAACCAGGAAGTGGGCACGCCCAGCTGGACCACACACATACCAAGAATGCCCTGCAGTCTGCATGTGGCAGAGACGGAGCCGTCCGATTGGTCGCGTGTTCCTACAACATGTACACATGGTAAGTTCTCCAGTGGAAACTCCGCCTCCTTCCAACTGTGTCCAATCAGATAGAACAAAACATGCACCCGAGGTTGCTCCGCCCCTATGGATGAGCTCAGCAGGTGAGTTTTCACCTTCCACCCCAATAAAGGTGTAGAAAAAAAGGCAGGGCTGACTCCAGGACTCGACCACGCCCTGTGGATGAGCTCCGGAGGTACCAGTGCCTCAGCAGTGATGTTGCTATAGCTACAGTTCACAGACAGTGAAGGGGTGGAGCTAGATTTCAGTAGGTGGAGATAAAGAGGCTGACTAAGAGAGCTCAAAGTCCCGTTCCGCATCACTTCCTGTGGAGAGTCATGGACAAGGAAGAAGGACGAGTCGGCACCATGCAGCTGACAGGAAATGGGGTGAGATGACGGAAAAGATGACGAGAAATGAGGGAGAGCCTCTGACATCATCACGCCAGCTCGCCCGTCAATCACTACAGAGAGAGAGAGAGAGAGAGAGAGAGAGAGAGAGAGAGAGAGAGAGAGAGAGAGAGAGAGAGAGAAGGGAGGGAGCAAATGAAGAGAATGGAATTAAATAAAAAATAAATAAATAAACAACAAAAAACAAGTGTGTAACTTAATCATTGTGGAACAAACAGCAAATATAATCACACATTTAATAAATCACTTCACAATCATCACTATTAACATTATCTGTGTGTGTGTGTGTGTGTGTGTGTGTGTGTGTGTGTGTGTGTGTGTGTCATAACACAACCAGCTGAAATAACAAACATCTGAGCATCAGTGTGTATTCATCTTTATAACTGTTACTGTTTTTACACACACACACACACACACACACAGAGACACACACACACACACGCACACAGACACACACACACACACACACACACACACACACACAGGGTGGACAGTGTATGTGGACGGTGATGAATCACTCTGCACTGTGATCAATTAAATTAACACATTCAGCACCACCATGTTTATAGAACAACCTGCTGAAAGATTAACCACCGCGGTCGCGCGCGTCTGCGCGAGCGCGCCGCGAGCGCGCGGCGCTAGGCGCGCGCGCGCGCACGCACACACACACAACAACACCACGCGCGCAGCGCGGCGCGCGAGGCGCGCGCACAAACACACACAAGCGGCGAGCGCGCGAGCGCCGCGCGCGCGCGCGCGCTCGCGCGCGCGCGCGCAAGCACACACCACACACACCCACACACGCGAGCGCGCGAGCGGCGCGCGCGCACACAAACAACAAACACGCGCTCTCCACGCGCGCCTCGCGCGCGCGCGCGCGAGCCACACAAAACACACACGCGCGGCGTGGCGCGCGCGCCGCTCCGGAGCGAGCACGCACACCACACACACACCACAGCTCGCCGACGCGGCGCGGCGCGCGCCGCGCGCAGCACACACACAACACGCGCGCGCTGCCGCGCGCGCGCGCGCGCGCGCGCGAGCAAGCAAAAAAGAAAACAAAACAGCGCGCGCGGGCAGCGCGACACAAAAACCAACAAACAACAAACACACAAGCGCGAGCGAAAGGAGAGAGAGAAAAAAAAAAAAAAATCTAGATCTGAGATTCATAGTTATAACAAATAAAAAAAAGAAAAAAGAGAGAGCAAGAGAGTAGAGAGAGGAGAGCAAAAAAAAAAACACGATAGCGATAGAGAGGGAGAGACAGGCGGCACACACACACACACCACACACACACACGCGCTCGCGCCGCCGAACAAAAACGCGCGCGAGCGCGACGCGCGGCCGAGCACACACAAACACACACTCGCGCGCGCGGCGCGAGCGACACACAACACATCACAAAGCGAGCGGCGCGCGCGCGCGCGGCGCGGCGCGCGCGCACCACACACACACACACACACGCGCGCGCACGCGCGACGCCGCGCACAAACAATCACGCGCGCGCCGCGCGGCGCGCGCGCGGAACACACACACACACAGCACACGCGCGAGCGCGCGCGCGCACACACACACGCGCGCGGCGCTCGCGCGCGCGCGCGCAAACACACACACCACACACCGCGCGCGCGGCGGCGGGGCGCTGCCGCGGCGCGCGCGGCGCGCGCACATACACGCGCTACGCGCGCTCGCGCGCACACACACCAACACACGCGCGCGCGCTCGCCGCGCCACAAAACCACACAACGCGCGCGCGCGCGCGCGAGCGAGCGCGCACATCACAACAAGCGCGCGCAAACACACAAACACACACACTCTCTCGCGCTCTCGCTCGCGCGCGCACAACACACACACACACACACTCTCACTCTCTCTCTCTCTCACACACACACACACACTCTCTCTCTCTCTCTCTCACACACACACACACACACACACACTCTCTCTCTCTCTCTCTCTCTCTCTCTCTCTCTCTCTCTCTCTCTCTCTCAGCACAAAGACTCACTGAGGAGCCTGAGACAGGTGGAGGACACTGTATAAAGCCCCCATAGAGAAAGGCAGTGCAGTGGAGGAGAGCTCATGGAGCTACAGCACAGATACACATGTAGGACACAGCGGTGAAACGTCACACTGTGAGATCTCCAGCACTGCTTTCTGAAGTGTAACAGATTAAAGACCTTCTGTGTTACTCAGGAGCTTAATGAAGATTTGTCTGATGGAGTTTAGTGACCAGCGACACACAACACTCACATGTGTGTAATGGTTATAATGGTTATAATATGGTTATAATGGTTATAATATGGTTATAATGGTTATAATATGGTTATAATGGTTATAATATGGTTATAATGGTTATAATGGTTATAATGGTTATAATATGGTTATAATGGTTATAATATGGTTATAATGGTTATAATATGGTTATAATGGTTATAATGGTTATAATGGTTATAATATGGTTATAATGGTTATAATGGTTATAATATGGTTATAATGGTTATAATGGTTATAATGGTTATAATATGGTTATAATGGTTATAATATGGTTATAATGGTTATAATATGGTTATAATGGTTATAATGGTTATAATGGTTATAATGGTTATAATACTATTTTACTTTTATTTACTTTACTTACTGACACACGTCTTATTTTTATGTAATTTTTATCTTTTTTAATGCAAAAGATGGAATGATGTAAAAAAGAAAACACAGAAATCAAGTTACTGTTAAACCTCTTTCTCTCTCTCTCTCTCTCTCTTTCTCTTTCTCTCTTTTTCTCACTTTTTCTCTATATTTTCTTTATATATATTTATATATTTTTCATATCTATATTCTATATTCTTCATATTATTTATATCTTTTTATCTCTCTTTCTCCTCTCTATTTTTCTCTCTTTTCTCTCTCGTTTATCTCTCTATCTTTCCACCTTTCTCTTTTTCTCTCTTTGTCTGTATTCGTTCTCATAATATTTCTCTAGTAGTACTCTCTCTCTCTCTTTCTCTATCTTATCTCTCTTCCCTTCACTCTTTTTTCTATCTTTTTCTCTCT
>NC_062526.1:304484-316984 GCF_022655615.1 Tachysurus fulvidraco
GAGCAGATACAGAGCAGATACAGAGCAGACACAGAGCAGACACAGAGCAGACACAGAGCAGACACAGAGCAGACACAGAGCCGTCCTTCAGCAGCATCACCATCTTTACAGAGCCATAAACAGGTCTGAGCAAAACGTCTGTCCGTGTGACAGATTCTACACAATCAGAGTAATGATGAGTGCATTCATAGATCTCAGTGGATATGCTGAATTGTATGTGTGTGTGTGTGTGTGTGTGTGTGTGTGTGTGTGTGTGTGTGTGTGTGTGTGTGTGTGTGTGTGTGTGTGTGTGTGTGTGTGTGTGCGTAATTACCTCAGTGTGTATAATTTTATATTATTGGTGCGTGGCTCTGAGATTTGTAGAACAAACGCATGAAACTGTAATCTCACTTCTATAAACCACACACACACACACACACACACACACACACACACACACACACACACACACACTTAATTTAACCACCAAAATTATATATAAATAAGAAATAAATACCTAATAAATCTGTACAGCTGGTGAGCTTTAATAAATTAATAAATACACGAAATAATTTGAAATGTAAAGTTGCTGTAATAATAAATAAATAATAAATCAGTGAAAGAGAAATCTAAAACTCTAAATAGATAAAAATGTTAAATATTTAAAGACAGACTCAATCATAGAGATTTAATGCTGTAATATGTTTCAAATAAATAAATAAATAAATAAATAAATAAATAAATAAATAAAGGATTTAAGGGCAGCGAGGTGTGAAACACAATCAGTACATTAAACACCACTGACTTTAAACACTGACTGATCACCTCATTACTGCACTGAGTTTAAACACTAGCACACACACACACACACACACACACACACACACACACACACACACACACACACACACACACACATACACACACACTCCTACATTTAAACACTAACACACCTCTACTCCAGAGTGCGCACACACACACACACATGTGCACACACACTCTCCTGCATTTAAACAATAACACTTCCAGAGTGCGCACACACACACACACACACAAATGCGCACACACACACACTCCTGCATTTAAACAATAACACATCTCCACTTCAGAGTGCACTCACACACACATGTACACACACACACTTCTGTATTTAAACACTAGCACATCTCTACTCCAGGGTGCACACAAACAAATGCACGCACACACACACACACACACACACACACACACACACACACACACACACACACACACACTCCTGCATTTAATCACTAACAATACTCCACTCCAGAGTGTACACACACACACACAAATGCGCACACACACACTCTCCTGCTTTTAAACAATAACACTTCCAGAGTGCGCACACACACAAATGCACACACACACTCTCCTACATTTAAACACTAGCACGCCTCTACTACAGAGTGCACACACAAATGCGCACACACACTCTCTCCTGCATTTAAACAATAACACTTCTTCACTCGAGAGTGTGCACGCACACACACACACACACACACACACACACACACACACACACACACACACGCACACACGCGCGCACACACACACACACACACACACACACACACTTCTGCATTTAAACGCTAATGATCCTATTATAAACATTTAATACCTTGTAATACCACACTCTCTCTCACACATGCTCTCTCTCTCACACACACACTCTCACACACACACACACACACTCTCACACTCTCTCTCACACACACACTCTCACACACACACACTCTCACACACACTCAGTAGTGTTTTTGTACGGAGAAGCTGCAGATGGAACCGAATCGCTCGGGTAAATCTGAGACGTTTACAGCTTCAGCTTCATTAAGGTTCCTGTAAAAATGAAAACACCTCAGAAAGAAAATAACTAAAAACCCACATGCTGTTACACCGTGAGCTGCACAAACACCACAACAACCTCAACACTGCGTGATATACATTTTGTACATTTGAAAAAACATCTAAAAATCACTATATATATTCAAGAAAATGTTTCGGAAACCAGTAAATATTTAGAAATATTTATAAACACTAAAGCACATAAACATTAACTGTTGTGTTTCTGGAACACATTCAAACACCAAAATAAAATATATATATATATAAATAACTACAAAAATAAATAAACCCTATTTAAGGCCACAATATAAACACAGATGATGTTTAAACACTAAAACTACTTCACATCTCAGAGCACAGAAAACCTCCTACATCCAAACACCAATCAGGTTTAAAATGTCCTTATCTAAAGCACATAAAACATTCACACCATTAACACTTAAATACCTAAACATCAAATGGCATTTAAACACTAAACAAATTACAGTATTTACAAAAACAAACATTTTTAACAACATTTAGAACCATCAAGAACCTTCTATTATAACAATCTCTAAAAACCAAGAACCTCCAAAACAAACACCAGAAATGTTGTGACCGTATAAACACTGAAGGAACTTAAACACTGACAAAACCTGAGCACTGAAACACTTTCCCAAATGTACAGTATCTCCTAAAATCATTTGCATGTCTTAAACACCTGACGGATATAAACACTTAAACACTCAAGTGGAGAAATGTAAACAAATTGCTTTTATTTTACATCCTTTAACCAGAAACACTTTCCTGCACCTGACATTTCAGCACCAGGAGGATTTAAACAGCGCCTACAGCAGATATAAAGACTTTCTCCTTTAACACCTCCCCATGTGGCTGTTTATAAATCCTCCCGGTGTTTGGAGTTAAACAATAAAATACTGAATAAAAATTTTATTCATTTAAATCCAACAAAAAATCTGATTTTCTTTTTTGTCCAGAACTTCACATCGCAGCGCGCGCGAGACGGTCAATGTGCGTGTGTGTGTGTGTGTGTGTGTGTGTGTGTGTGTGTGTGTGTGTGTGTGTGTGTGTGTGTGTGTGTGTCTTACCCCGGTAAAGACAGCCGGACAGAAGGACCAGAACCGGAAACGAGCTTCTCCACACACACCGCTGAGTCTTCATCTTCATCATCCACTGCGCGCCCGTGTGTGTGTGTGTGTATAAGTGTGTATGAGTGTGTGTTGAACTCCGTACTTAATCCGTACTGTATCTGTGCTGCTTTAACACCATCATCATCATCATCATCATCACCATTCTGCACGAGACCAGCTCACGAAAATCTTCACCGGAAATAAGAAAAACATTTTTGTTTACTTTTTAAAGCAGTTCGTTAAAATAAACATCCAGCTGTTTGTGTTTTTCTCCAGTGTGAGTTTGTTGTTGTTTTCTTCCTTTTGCTTATTAGATGAAGAAAAGTTTGTTGTGATGATGAACAGGACAGTGCGCGTGAAGAAGCCAAATAAAAAACATCTAATAAAACAATTCATCAAATAAAATAATTCATCAATTTTCCCGCTGTTTAATTCCAAATCAATTCTCTAAATGATTCTTTCATCTTTTTCCTGCAGCATCTGGAGCTCCTCTGCTGTGTGCGCGTGCGGACACGGTGTGTTTCTCCCTAAACCGGGAGCCTCCGGACTCCAGAAGGTGGGCGGGGCCACGCCGACAAAACTGACAGCTTAGACAGCCAATAGAGCTTCAGCAGGAGGAACAGGTGCACCGCGGAGGAAAAGTCACTCCAGCCAATCAGAGAGCAGCACAGATTATCCGACAGGAAAAATTACATTCTGAAATGTAATAAAAATCTATTATTATTATTATTATTATTATTATTATTATTATTATTATTATTATTATTATTATTATTATCTTCAATAAATTGTAATGCTCCCAAATGTATTTTATATATATAATACATAATATTATATATATATTAAATTAAATATATTAAATATATACACATATATCAGTATAAATAAATACATTGAATGAAAATTGTAAAAAAAAAAAAAAAAACAGGGAAGTTAACATTTAAAATATTTTAATATGTGCGTCTTTTAGTCACAATGGAACAGTGTGTGTGTGTGTGTGTGTGTGTGTGTGTGTGTGTGTGTGTGTGTGTGTGTGTGTGTGTGTGTGTGTGTGTGTGTGTGTGTATTAAAGGAGTGTGCGCGCCCCCTAGTGGAGTTAACTGTAAAAAATGCGTTCAGGCAGACAGAGAGAGAGAAAGAAAGAGTGACAGACAGACAGGTGGGGTGTGGGGGGTCTACAGTTTATTATCCCCCTTTTTGTTTATATCACAGGCGGAAGTACCACAATGCACATGTCAAGATGTCAATATGACGTCACTGACGTCCCATTTATTAGTAACATCACCCTGTCCTTCTGCTGCTGACTTCTGGAGGAGAAAAGTGCAGTTCCATACTGAAAGGCTTAACACTAATCTTATTTTACATCTTTTACACACACACACACACACACACACACACACACACACACACACACACACACACACACACACACACACACAATTTAATTTTATCTGTGTAGCACTTTTAACAATGAACATTGCTGCAAAGCAGCTTACAGGAATAAACTGACTCAGTATATAAGTTTTACATTAAATATTTCACACTAGTACAAACTCAAAGGTTTCTAATTTGGATGTTTTTGTATTTTGTATTATATTTTATTTATTTATTATTGTTTTTATTTTATTTTATTTTTTATATTTATTTTAATTATCTGAGAGACTAAGGTGTGTCTTAATGTAATGTTGGGTTTGTGTTGTGTGACATGGGGAGTGTGTCGTGTGTGTGTGTGGGGGGGGGTTGTTAACAGACCCTCTCCACATTAGACTCCGGTGTTTAAGACTCGACCTCAGAACTCTGTTACTAAGTGAATGTGGACATTTTATTCCACGTCACTTATGTTCATATGAATAATGTAAAATTTACTGCTGGGTTTAACACACTTACACGACACTAACTGACCATAACAATATCACTAACTATTAACAGCTTTAATGACTTTAATGAATATTAATGAGGTGGGTGGGGCATGTGGATATATTTATGGAGACAGTATCCTGTTTGTCTACCTCCTCTTTTTCTCTTTCCAGTTGCTTTTACACTATCAGCAATTTGCTTGTGTGTGTGTGTATGTGTGTGTGTGTGTGTGTGTGTGTGTGTGTGTGTGTGTGTGTGTGTGTGTGTGTGTGTGTGTGTGTTTTCATATTTAATTCTTTTGTAACACACTGTATTCCTGTGACCTTTATATTTACCAGTTTTATACTTACCCAAGGAGAGAGTGTCATTCTGTCTCTCTGTATCTTAATCTGTCTCTCATTCTGTCTCTCTGTCTCTCATTCTGTCTCTCATTTTGTCTCTCAATCTGTCTCTTTGTCTCTCATTCTGTCTCTCATTCTGTCTCTCAATCTGTCTCTCTGTTTCTCATTCTGTCGCTCTGTATTTCAATCTGTCTCTTTGTCTCTCATTCTATCTCTCTGTCTTTTGAATTTGAAAATTAAACCATGGCTAATGCTAAGTGCTAATTCTATCTAGCTTTTCTGCTTAACGGTAAAAAAATATTTATTTCTTGCTCAATACAGTGATACTGTGATGCAAAGGGAATTGATTGTAACATTACACAACTGATTTACATTCAGAAAATGTGAATCACACACACACACACACACACACACACACACACACACACACACACACACACACACACACACACACACACACACACACATACACACACACAGCTCTTCAAGAACAGCAGAACCTTGTGTCTCTTACGTACATCCTCTTTTACTCCCTCTCTGTCTGCTTGTACCATTCGTCTCTCTCTCTCTCTCACACACACACACACACACACACACACACACACACACACACACACACACACACACACACACACACACACACAGCCTCGGTGTTTGCTCAACTGAACTGAATACATTAGAATCCCATTAGCTTTGCTAGCATGTTAGACATGACTTTGATAGAGGATGGCTCATTAGTTTAGCGTCATGAATATAACTGACATTACTGCTGTAATTAATGAGCCTATACTCCAATTAAGGTGAGGAAACAGAAGCCAATTAACCAATTAACTGAAGTTAAACGACACCTGCAGCAGCAGAGAGATAATTACACTCTGTCAGTCGTTCCATCTTACTGACAACACACACAGTAAACGTACAATAAGGACATCATCAGTACAGGATATTACAACTCAGAGTCATGACATGTTAGAGAGAACTCCCTGTAAGACCACGCCCCTTCCCTCCGGAGACACGCCCCCTTATCATATCATTATCTCACCAGAGTAGTAGAGTTGTTATAGACACACAGAGGTAGATGCTGTGGTTCAGTCAGCTGGGTGTGATGGTGTTTACTGGAGAACATGGTTTCGGTGTTGATGTTGTCTTTATCAATGTGAGGGTTCAGTGTATTAACCATCCAGGTGGCTGAAATAAAAGTATTGGCACCCTTGACTATCTGTTGTCATTCTTTCAAGAAAATGGGTTCTACAAAGAACCTTCAGCCAGCAGGACAGGGATATTCATGATGTTACATAGAACCGGGAAAATGAACCTCCTGAAACATTAACATTAACAACATAAGTGTTAAGTGTTTAAACTATTTGGGGGTTGTTTTTTTTCAGTGCAGAGGCTCTGAATCTGTTTAGTTAAATGATTCGTTTAGATTTGTTCACTGAGTCATTCAGATGTTCAGTCTGTTCACACTGCTGTTAAAGCAGACATCAAACAGCACAAGTTGGGGAACACAGATAGCTACAGTTTGGTGTTATTTCATGTTATTGTAATTTTACACACACACACACACACACACACACACACACACACACACACACACACACACACACACACACACACACCACACACACACACACACCACACACACTGCACTTTAACCTCATATTCACTGTGCTAGGTCTAATCTCATTCAAAGGTCTAAATCAGATTGAGGTGTGCTTTTTAATTCGGTCACTTGTTCAGCTGTGTGTGCGCGCGCGCGTGTGTGTGTGTGTGCGCGCATGTGTATGTGCGCGTGTGTGTGTGTGCGTGTGTGTGTGCGTGTGCGTGTGTGTGTGAAGTTAAATTGAAATCGGCGGCCTCTCGACACGACTGCACCTCCCACACCACCATCAATTAAACCCTTAAAAAGCCGTTGTATAAATTCACCTCCTCTCCGGAGAAGCAATTTTCCCCCTGGGATAAATCAGCGGCTACGCGTGCGGCTAATTCAGACCATTCGATGTCAATTTGGCCGTGACCCCGGAGTGGTGTAGCGGATAAATGTGCGGGAGTGTATTAGCCATAACACCGGCGCCGCCACAGCAAAGCCATAACTCACTGCTCTCCCTGAGCACAACGCACATTTCCATATAGTGTCTGTCCAACAACGTTAGTTTACTGCCCTCTCCTGAAGAAATAATAGTGCAGAGAAACATCAATCTGTACACTAACGACAGAGAGAGAGAGAGAGAGAGAGAGAGAGAGAGAGAGAGAGAGAGAGAGAGAGAGAGAGAGAGAGAGAGAGATTGATAGAGAGAGAGATAGAGAACATATGTACATGATTGTTGTAACCTTTATAACATTGTCTACACTTTTTTTTTCTACATCAATGGTTTGGCAATATTGTATGTGATCAAGTCAAGAAGCTTTTATAGTCATTTACACCATATATATGTGACACAGGACACAGTGACATGAGACAACGTCCCCCAGGACCAGGGAGCTACACAGAACAACACAGAGATAAGGACTGAAGTGAGTTAGTCCTAGTCACATAAAGTGTATCTGTACAACCTGGTGTACACAGTGTGGGACACAAGACAAGAAGACAGTGTGGGACACAAGACAAGAAGACAGTGTGGGACACAAGACAAGAAGACAGTGTGGGACAAAAGACAAGAAGACAGTGTGGGACACAAGACAAGAAGACAGTGTGGGACACAAGACAAGAAGACAGTGTAGGACAAAAGACAATCAGGAAAAAAGACAGTGTGGGACAATTTATTTGTTTAGTGCTTTTAACAATGGACATTGTCTCAAAGCAGCTTCACAAAACATGAACATAAAACAAAAGGTTAATATAAAGAATAATATAAATAAGATTAATATTAGACTTATATTTAAATGTGTTTGTATTTATCCAAAAATGAACAATTTTTTGTTTATCCCTTTTTGTTTATAAAATCTATTTATCCCCAAGGTCCAAAATGTTCATGACACAGAGGACAATCGGAGCTGGTACAAAATAAAGTGTGTGTTTGAGAGGTGTGTAAGGTGAAGAGTGTGTGTGGGGTGTGTGTGGGATGAAGTGTGTGTGTGAGAGGGGTGTATGTAGGGTGAAGTGTGTGAGGGGTGTGTGAGGGGTGTGTGTGGTGAAGAGTGTGTGTGAGTGGTGTGTGGGTCCTCACTATCCACTGCAGGGTCTTGTGATCTGAGATGGTGCAGTTCCCAAACCAGACAGTGATGCAGCTGCTCAGAATGCTCTTAATGGTCCCTCTGTAGAACATGGTCAGGATGGGGGATGGGGGGTGGGGATGTGCCTTTCTCTGTATGCTGACTCGTCGTTCTTGCTGATGAGACCCACCACAGTCGTGTCATCGGTGAACTTGATGATATGGTTCGATCAGTGCATTGCTGCACAGTCGTGAGTGAGCAAGGTGAATAGCAGTGGACTGAGCACACAGCCCTGAGGGTCTCCAGTGTCAGTGTGGTGGTGCTGGAGATGCTGTTCCCGCTCCGGACTGACTGACGTCTCCCAGGCAGGAAGTCCAGGATCCAGTTGCAGAGGGAGGTGTTTAGTCCCAGCAGGTGCTGAGGGATGATTGTGTTAAGTGCTGAACTAAAGTCTATGAACAGCATTCATATGTAAGTATGTTTATTGCCCAGGTGGGTCATGGCGATGACAAACTGCAGGGGGCCCAGTGAAAATCCCCTGTATGCCCTGCCACATGTGTTGGGTGACTCTGCTGGAAGTGGATTGTCTGGGCGTGTGCATGCTTTACTTCTCTGATGGCTCTGGACAGTTTGGGCTAGGGGTCTTCTCAGGTCTGAAGAAATGAACCCGACCCCATGTGACCCGAAGCACTTTTTACCCGAACCCGACATGCATAATTTTTTTTTTTTTTAAGAAAGACCTGACCCGAGACAAACCCGAATAAATCAGACCCGAGTCAGACCCGACCCGTTGGCAATTTTCTTTTAACCCGACTGGACCCGAATGTTGCGTAACTCGAAACTAAAGTAACCGCTACAGCGTGGATTCAAAATTGATTGACAGGTCTGTTTGAACGTAAATTAGCTTAACACCAGCCACACGTCACCAGCCACACGTCACCAGCCACACGTCACCAGCCACACGTCACAAGTCACACGTCACCAGCCACACGTCACCAGCCACACGTCACCATCCACACGTCACCAGTCACACGTCACCAGCCACACGTCACCAGCCACACGTCACAAGTCACACGTCACCAGCCACACGTCACCATCCACACGTCACCAGCCACACGTCACCAGCCACACGTCACCATCCACACGTCACCAGTCACACGTCACCAGCCACACGTCACCAGCCACACGTCACAAGTCACACGTCACCAGCCACACGTCACCATCCACACGTCACCAGCCACACGTCACCAGCCACACGTCACCAGTCACACGTCACCAGCCACACGTCACCAGCCACACGTCACCAGTCACACGTCACCAGCCACACGTCACCAGCCACACGTCACCAGCCACACGTCACCAGCGATCTTGGCAAACAGGGGAGAGGTTGGAAAAGGACTCAAGTCGAGGCACACACATGAGATACAGTAGTTCGGGTCTTCTCGGGTCCGTTCGGTAAAAACACATTCATTTTAAATTACCCGAGACCCGACGCCGCTATTATTATACCGACCCGTGTTCGAGGCACACGTTAAACTTTTAGACCCGAACCCACTCGGGTCTCGGTTCGGGCCTCGGAGTTTCGGATCTAAGTGGACCTGTGAGGACCTCTAGTTTGGCCCTTGCTGTTCTTATTGCCACCCTGTCCCCTGTTCTGAAGGCTAGGTCTCTAGTCTTCAGCATCATGTGCACGTTAGCAGTCATCCATAGCTTCTGGTTGGAGCGTGTGGTGGTGGTCTTGTGGATGGACATGTCATCAATGCACTTGCCCATGTAGCTGGTCACTGATGCCGTGTACTCCTCCAGATTCGCCACTGGTTGCAGCCTCCCTGAAGACGTTCCAGTCAGTGCACTCAAAGCAGTCCTGAAGAGCAGAGGTGGTTCCTGCTGGCCAGGTTTTCACCTGCTTCAGAACAGGTTTAGAGTCTGATGAGTGGTCTGTATGCTGGAATTAGCATCACAGAGATGTGGTCCGAGTAGCTGATATGGGGGCGGGGCTCCGCACAGAAGGGGGCGGGGCATCACACAATACGCACCAGGGGATGTTTGTTTAAACAAGATCCAGCGTGTTTTCCCTTCTCGTTGTAAAGTCCACACTGGTGGGAAGGAGCACTGACGTGAGATTTGCATGATTGAAATCTCCGGCGATGATAAACAGTCCGTTGCGGTGAACAGCACTGTAATAGCAAATATTACTAATAGCACTGTAGTGTTCACATAGCGCCTCGTTAGCATTAGCGCTGGGGGGATTTACACTCTGATAATGAAAACCGTTGTGAATTCCCTGGTAAATAAAATCATCTGAGTCTAACAGTCACATACTCCACTACTGATGAGCAGTAAGTAGAAACAACACAGAGTTCTTACAGCAGTCCTGACCGCACAGAGCTGCGTTTCTCTCAGCAACTTATTAAGGCTTTTGTGCTATATAATGATGTCAATCTGCTTTATTAAATTAGTGAAATATATTCTCATTAGTACTGAACATACCACACCCATCCCAGCGGCTCTCAGCCAATCACAGCGCTCCTTACTGGACTTGGGATGTGTGAAAGTGTCTGACTGAGAAGAAAAGAAATAAAAACCAAAGAAAGCCACACAGCATTTTGTGTTTAGTTTTTATCTGAATGTTGATGAGCTCCGGCAATCAGAACGGAAAATAATGATGCGACCAATAAACAAGAAATAACAAAAAATAATGACACACTTCCTGTAGTTTCCCCGTTAGTGAGCGTGTCACTGAGGCGTGATTCAAACAAACATCCAATTTCCCACTAGATTACCCCAGAGAGACAGACCCACCTGGAACACACACACACACACACACACACACACACACACACACACACACACACACACACACACACACACACACAGAGAATGCGGGATTTATTAGGAGGAGTGTAAATATTAATTTTGATCGCGTCCCACAGTGCGAGAGGACTTAATTACCCTAATTTGCATATAATTAGTTCCCGTGGGACGGCCCCTGCTACGTGACTCGCAGGACGAGGCCTTGTTTTGGTCGTGTTGCTCATCGGTCTATTTCACCTTGATAAGTGAAGAGAGGAAAGATTGCAACACACACACCCACACACACACACACACACACACACACACACACACACACACACACACACACACACACACACACACACACAGTCTGAGTCAAACACTAATCCAACATTTCACAGTTATTAAACAAGAATTAATCATTTCAAGTTTGGGAAATTAAAACATTTTCAGAGAAGGAAGTAGAAACCAGGAACTCTACTTATGCAGAAAGCTCAGGTCCTGCAGCATGTTAGAGATCTTCTACCAGTCTGTTGTAGACAGTGTGGTGACCTTTGCAGAAGTTTGCTGGGGAAGTGGTGTCAGAGCTGGAAAACCCAACGATCTCAATCTCCTCCATCTCCTCCACCTCCTCCATCTCCTCCACCTCCGCAATCTCCTTAATCTTCTCCATCTCCTCCACCTCCTACATCTTCTCCACCTCCTCTATCTCCTCAATCTCCTCTACCTAATCAATCTCCTCCATCTTCTCCACCTCCTCCACCTCCTCAGTCTCCTCCATCCCCTCCACCTCATCCATCTCCTCCATCTCCACAATCTCCTTAATCTTCTCCATCTCCTCCACCTAATCCATCTCCTCCATGATCTACTGGTTAACCTGGACCTCCTCTGGATTAAGCAGTAGTGCAGGTGCTTTGTTCCCACAGAGATGCAGCACTCGGTGCAGCAGCTCATCACTGTGTTGGAGCTCTGGATCACTGCCTGAACTTCACCAGTGTCCACATTCACACTCTACAGTCAGTCCTTCATCTGTCTCTGCACCTCATCACTGTTTACTCTTCACTGCACTTTAATTCCACTCGACATGTTTATTTATCTACAGTGTTTCCAGCTCACTGCACTGAACATCTCACCTTCTCAGTAAACTTTATTCCATTCACATTTTATTTAGAATGTTAAATTACTCAGTAAACTTTACAACTCTGTGTTACTGAGTGCATTTCTGTCTGGATTAATGAAGTCATCTCTCTGTCCAACAACACAACAGTCACACTACACTACACACCACTACACACCACTACACACCACTACACTACAATACACTACACTATACTGTACACACCACTACAGTACACACCACTACAGTACACTACACTACACACCA
>NC_062526.1:331984-341984 GCF_022655615.1 Tachysurus fulvidraco
CACACACACACACACACACACAGGAGACTCCTTCACCACATTATAATAAATAAACTTGTTTACTTGTTTGTTTTACAGTGTAACTACAGCTCTCTGTGAATGAGCTGTTTCTATGGAAACAAGATAAGAAGGAATCATTAATATAAAGAGCTGCTCTTAGAGGGAATTAATCAACAGTAGCTCCGCCCACTGCATATCTCAGACTAATGTTAATAGATTATTAATAGATTAGATTAGCAGTAAGTGTTTGCTGTCAGATTGCCTCAGTGGTGTTAGATGCAGATTAGCTGCAGGTCCTGGATCAGTGAGGACGACGCTGTGCTGATTTAAAGCAGCAGCTGTGTTCAGTAAGCAGGTGAAATCAGATCAGCTTCAAACTCCAGGCTGATGAGGAGAGAAGCACCGTTAGTGTTAATGACAAACAGCTGAACATCATGGTACAGCATGCTAGTGCTACGTCGTCCAGGCCACGGAGTGTGTGTGTGTGCGCGTGTGTGTGCGTGTGTGTGTGTGTGCGCGTGTGCGTGTGTGTGCGTCTGATACGCCGCTGAAGTCAGAGACGTGTCGAGCTGATGGAGAACGCAGCTGCACACTCGGCACACTGTGAGAAATAAGTGCACATCCTTTCATCACCACATCCCTCTTTTCTCTCTCGGTTCATGTCTTAGACACACACACACACACACACACACACATACACACACACACTTAAATATAAGGCGGAGTGTGAGCTGAGATTAGATGTTGAGCGGAAGCAATTTACAGACAAGCACGTCTGAACATTTCAATCATCAAGAGCAAGACGGAGGCGACAAAGCATCTCTCACACACACACACAATTGTGACCCCACTGCCACCCCCAAACACACACACACACACACACACACACACACACTCCCCATGTTCTCTCACACACTGCAGGAAGGAACATGTCTGTATTTGCCCAAATGACAATTTATATGGAGATAGTGTCCTCTCATTTTACTGCCAGACACCAGCTGTCTCTCTCTCTCTCTCTCTCTCTCTCTCTCTCTCTCTCTCTCTCTCCACCTCATTTTTTTCTTCCTCTCCCTATACCTTTTTATTTATCAGTCACTCTATTTTTGTGTACCTTCTTTCTTTTCCTCTTCCCTCACCCACTCATCTTTCTTTCTACCATCTTTCTTCCTGTCTCATGTTCTCTCTTTCACTCCTTATCTTTCTCTCCATCCATCTCTCTGGGTCTCTCTTGTTCTTTCTCTCTCTATCTATCTCTCTTTTTTCCTTGCACTTCGTCTCGTTCTGTCTCCTTCTCTCGCTTTTCTCATCTCTCTTTCAGACACAATTTCATTTTGATCATTGCACCGGAAAACACCCTGGTGGAAAGTGAGATGAAGAGTGTGTGTGTGTGTGTGTGTGTGTGTGTGTGTGTGTGTGTGTGTGTGTGTGTGTGTGTGTGTGTGTGTGTGTGTGTGATGAGAAGGAAGATGAATCCTGCTTCACAATTTTACAATCATTCCTTCTCCATCTCCTGCTTTATTTTATATCATGGAAAAGAATCTTCTTATTGCACCACTTTACTGCTCAACATGTCACTGTCTGACCAGAACAGAGACAGTAATAATAATAATAATAATAATAATAATAATAATAATAATAATAATAATAATAATAACAGCATTAGTTTTGTGATGCAGGGGTCCAGGCACTGTGATGAGTTAGTGCAGTTCTTTAGTTTTATACTGAAGCTACAGAGCTAATTTAGCTAACAGGTAGCGCTGGCTTTAGCGTGGTGTAATAACACAACGTCTGACTAAACCCCGTGACTCAACACCTCGGAGTAGGAAGAAGCTTCAGAAAGACACAAATGTCTACCAGTGTGTCAGAATATATAAATATATTTATATTAAAGTGTAACACTTTGCAATAAAAGGATTTCCAAGCAGAAACAACAGAGATTTAAATTAAAGACATTTACATGGACTTTAAATACGAGACAGTAACAGAAACTAAACAGATTATTAACATCACTTATTATTTAAATCGGTCATAAAAAATAAGATCTTATAACGACTGGGAGGTGTAATCTTATAACGTGTGTAATTAAGCGCAATACCTCACCCAGGGAATTATGGGTAAAACCTGGTTTAGGGATTTGATGTGAAATAAAGTTTTAAAATCCGATTTTCTGCTTAAATAATGTTTAAATTCATTGTTTACATTTACATCAGAGCTGAGAGCTGGGAATAAGGCTGTTAGAGCCAGTGGGTGGGGTTACAACTGTGGGTGGGGTTACAACTGTGGGTGGGGTTACAACTGTGGGTGGGGTTATAACTGTGGGTGGGGTTACAACTGTGGGTGGGGTTACAACTGTGGGTGGGGTTACAACTATGGGTTAGTTATAACTGTGGGTGGGGTTATAACTATAGGTGGGGTTATAATTGTAGGTGGGGTTACAACTATGGGTGGGGTTATAACTGTGGGTGGGGTTATAACTGTGGGTAGGGTCGGAGTTAGCAGGATTAAAATTATGGGTGTGGTAGTTAGGGGTGGTGCCATGAGTGATAACTTTAGATGAAGGTGTGAGGTTGGGGGTAAATTAGTAGCAAAGATTAGGACAGAATGGTAATGAGGGTGGGGCTACATTCAGGGGGAGTGGTTAGTATTGTTATCTTAATTACAACCGTTTATACCTCATTAATTAGTATTAATAAGATAACTGTTAGGTTAATATTTAGGGGTGGGGTTTTGGTAAAGGGCGGGGCTTATTATAAGGGGCGTGGTCAGCACTCAGCTGTAACAAATCTTTCCCTCTCACTATTAACTTTAGTGTTAAACGAAGAGACGCCGTAAACGGTACTGGTTTAATTATTTAGTTCATGTGACTCCTGACGATGAGGTCACTGAGGATCATGTGACTTCTGACAACCGCAGGTTCAGCAGGTCTGGTGTTCATCATGATTTCTAACATTTCCAGATGTTCTTTTCTCCATCAGGTGTTTAGGGCCTACAGCAGGTGATGAAGCTCCAGCAGAAGCTGGTTTAGAAGTTCTGCAGCTCAGGTAAGTTCTTGTAGAGGTCCAGAGAGTCGGGGTTGGAGAAAGCACCACGCTGACTCACCTCCTTACCCGCAATCACCTGCTTCACTGCTACCTCCACCTTCTTCCCACTGATTGTGTACTGCACACACACACACACACACACACACACACACACACACACACACACAATAATCAATAATACTATTAATAGAAAAAGGAAGCTGGTCGTTCATCATGTGCAGTAAATACAGTACACCTGAAAGGTTAATAAGAGAAGTGAAAATGAAAAAAACTGAAAATAAAAGAAAACAATAAAGGTGTGTGTGCGTGTGTGTGTGCGTGTGTGCGTGTGTGTGTGTGTGTGTGTACCGGAATGTCTCTAGTCTCCAGGATGACAGAGGGGACGTGGCGAGCAGACAGAGACACTCTGATGGCGCTGCGTATTTTCGCCACCAGCTCGGAGCTGAAGGTGTGATTGGGAACCAGTTTAACAAACAGAATGACTCTCTCCTCTCCATCAGTGTTATACTGAGGAACACACACACTGTCACACACCTCCTCAAAGGCCTCCACTGACACACACACACACACACACACACACACACACACACACACACACACACACACACACACACAGTAATTATGGGAGCTTTTACTCAGCTTCATTATTAATCAGTGAAGCTGCTGCACACTATCTAGTGCACTACACGTCTGATTCATTCAGCTACACAGATGACTGTTATCTCATGCTGCAGAAGTGAAGGACATAACGGCGTCTGCGCTCTACAGTGTGTACGTGTAGCTCGTCTCTGTAGTGTGACTGCGTCTCAGTACCGTGTCTCTGTACCGTGTCTCTGTAGCGTGACTGTGGTGCACGTTATCATTACACACACATGCTGCCTACTTAGGGAACCTCCCTGTGAACGGAGTGTTACAGGTGAGTCTGTGCTAAACCTGTTGGTTAGCGTTTAGCTCGTGTTTCTCACCAATGTTGTAGATTTCGGAGCTCCCAAAGCGAACACCGTTAGGGTTCAGAGTCCCGTCACTGAGGAAGAGAAAAAAAATCACTCTTAAACCTATTCGACACAATTTCCGTTCATTTTTCACTCTGTCTCACTGTAACTGCACAATCATTCATCACTACATCATTTATTATAAAATCATAAATCAAACACAGCTATGTGAGTCCAGTGATTTATCCATTCAGACACAAAGAGATTAAAGTTTAGTGCCACATTCCAAATGCCCCCCTGCGCCCTACCTAGTGCACACTACACATCCTGTGTAACTGTGAGGAACTGGAGATGCTCCTGGGTGTGTGTGTGTGTGTGTGTGCGCTGGGCAACGTATCAGATACACACATGCACTACATAGGGTCTGAAATGATGTCATCTACACCATCTGTAGTGCACAGTGTGTGTGTGTGTGTGTGTGTGTGTGTGTGTGTGTGTGTGTGTGTGTGTGTGTGTGTGTTTATGGATAAAGCTCATCACCTTCTTCCCAGCATCATTATTCCTCCTGTCTTTGGGTTGATCTTGCAGTAGTCTCCATGAGCCCACACTCCTGAACACACACACACACACACACACACACACACACACACACACACACACACACACACAGAAAGACTCACTCACTGTTCATCTATTCATTTACCTATTTATTGATCTAAGGATTAATCTGTCTGTTCCTCCATCCTTCTGTCAGTCCATACAGCTGCCCATCTGCTCATTTGTCTGTCTGCTCTGTCCGTCTTCTCATCTGTCTATCAATCTACTGTGTATTTCTTTATCTGCTCTCTCTCTCTCTCTCTCTCTCTCTCTCTCTAGCTAGCCAACCATCTGGCCATTCATCCGCTGGTAACTCCACCAGTCTGTCCACCTGTCTGTCTGCCCATACATCTCTGTCCCCTCGTCCGTCTGTCAGTCTCCTCTGTCTATCTGCCTACTGGTTTATTAATCTACTGTTTATTTCTGTTTAATAATCCAGTTGTCTGTCTGTTTCTCTGTCTTTCTGCCTCTGATTGTGTCGCCCTAACTGCCTCATTTTGTGTGTTTGTTTGTAGTGAGTGTGTTTGAGTATGTGTATGTCTGTATGTATTTGTGTGTATGTATTTGTGTGTATGTATTTGTATGTACATGTTTTTTTGTGTGTGTACTGTGTGTGTGTGTAGTGTGTGTGTAGTGTGTGTGTGTGTTTTACCTGGGTAGGTGGAGAAATATGCTTTGCGGTATTTGTTCCCACTATCGTCACCCCAGAAGTGAGTGGGCTGACACGGGATCGGCTTCAAACACACCAACTCACCACTCTCACCCCACACCACTTCACCTACACACACACACACACACACACACACACACATTTACAGAGCCATAAACAGAGGGGTCTCTCCATCCCTGATACAGGATTAATGCAGTAATGAGAGAGTAAAGACAGATATACAAACAGAACCAAATTATAAACACACACTTTTGCACCATTTCTCACAGATCTGTGTAAGTGTGTGTTAGTGAGCACGTCTCCTTAGCAGAGAGAATCCATCCACCTCACAGGTGTCACATCACGCTGCTGATTAGACAGTCTGATTATTACACAGGTGTCACATCACGCTGCTGATTAGACAGTCTGATTATTACACAGGTGTCACATCACGCTGCTGATTAGACAGTCTGATTATTACACAGGTGACACATCACGCTGCTGATTAGACAGTCTGATTATTACACAGGTGTCGCATCACGCTGCTGATTAGACAGTCTGATTATTACACAGGTGTCACATCACGCTGCTGATTAGACAGTCTGATTATTACACAGGTGTCACATCACGCTGCTGATTAGACAGTCTGATTATTACACAGGTGTCACATCACGCTGCTGATTAGACAGTCTGATTATTACACAGGTGTCACATCACGCTGCTGATTAGACAGTCTGATTATTACACAGGTGTCACATCACGCTGCTGATTAGACAGTCTGATTATTACACAGGTGTGCTTTAGGCTCGTCACATGTGCAGTTTTTCCCACAGCACAAAGCCACAGACCTCCCAGGTTTTGAGGGAGTCTGCAACCGACATGCCGACTGCAGGAATGTCCACCAGAGCTGTTGGGCGTGAATTTAATCTTCATTTCTCTACCATAAGCCGTTTCCGAAGGCGTTTCAGAGAATCTGGCAGTACATCCGACCGGCCTCACAACCACAGACCACGTGTAACTACACCAGCCCAGGACCTCCACATCCAGCATCTTCACCTCCAAGATCGTCTGTGACCAGCCACCCGACAGCTGCTGCAACAATCGGGTTGCATAACCAAAGAATTTCTGCACAAACTGTCAGAAACCTTCTCATGGAAGCTCCTCTACATGCTCGTCGTCCTCATCGGGGTCTCGACCTGACCGAGTTCGTCGTCATGGCGTCTGGCACTTTGGAGAGTTGTTCACTTTACAGATGAATCCCGGTTTTCTCTGTACAGGGCAGATGGCAGACAGCGTGCATGGAGTCATGCGGGTGAGCAGTTTGCTGATGTTAACATGATGGATGGAGTGGTCCATGGTGGAGGTTATGGTACAGGCAGGTGTATGTTGTGGACAATGAACACAGGTGCATTTTATTGATAGCATTTTGAATGCACAGAGATACTGTGACGAGATCCCGAGGCCCATTGTTGTGCCATTTATCCACGGCCATCACCTCATGTTGCAGCATGATGATGCAAGGATCTGTACACAATCCCTGGAAGCTGAAACCATCCCAGTTCCTGCATGGCCAGCATCCTCACCAGACAGGTCACCCATGTTTGTGATGCTCTGGATCAGTGTGTATAACGACAGCGTGTTCCAGTTCCTGTCGATATCCAGCAACTTCACACAGCCATTGAAGAGGAGTGGACCAACATTCCACAGGCTACAATCAACAACCTGATCTACAGCGAAGGAGATGTGTTGTACTGCATGAGGCTGAAGGTGGTCACACCAGATACTGACCGGTTTAAAGACCCCCAATACAGTAAAACTGCACACTTTAGAGTGGCCTTTTATTGCGATGAGCCTAAAACACACCTGTGTAATAATCCGACTGTCTAATCAGCATCGTGATGACACCTATAAGGTGGATGGATTCTCTCCATCTGTCACAGATTTAAACAGATTTGCGAACAATATTTGAGAAAAACAGACCTTTTGTGTACACAGAAAAAGTTCAGCTCATGAGAAATGGTGAAAAAAACAAAGTGTTGTGTTTATAATTTTGTTGAGTTTACACAGACAGATAGATAGAATATAAAGAACCAAAGAAAGAAAAAACTGACAGATGAGGAAGAGTTGATGAGGATGGAAAAGAAGAAGGATGAAGGTGAAGAATTAAAGCAGGTCCTGACCTTCAGGACTCCAGGCCTCTACAGCCATGCCCAGGTTCCTCGCCTGGATCTCTCCTCTGTACACAGGAACAGTGTGGTTCTGCCCCATGAAGCAGGAGATGATGTCTGTACCACCTGAACACACACATACCCCAATACCTTCATGAAAATGACAATAACATGAAAAAACCACACACACACACACACACACAAACGAACACACAGATCGTCCCTCCACCCTAACCCCTTCAAAGATCCTTAGGAAGGTTTAAATTAGTTCCTCTGGGAAATAAAGTGTTTTGTTCCAAAAAGTTTTTGTCCGTGTGTGTGTGTGTGTGTGTGTGTGTGTGTGTGTGTGTGTGTGTGTGTGTGTGTGTGTGCTCATCCAATAGTGAGCTCTCTCCTTCTATTTCAGTGTTTAGTTGTTGAGTGTTGACATTTCTGACACTTAACTTCTTCATGAATATTCTACAATTACACACACACACACACACACACACACACACACACACTTATTCAAAGGAAAAGAGCAACAAAGAGAAAACAGAGAAAGAGACGAAGAGAGAAGGAATTTACATAGAGAAAGATACGGGTCCAAAAAAATCCCAGAGAAACCGAGTGTAATAAACTAAGTGTACTAAATGAAACCCATAGTAAATGCTGCTACAAATAAACACCACCTTCACTAGGTGTAGTCACTATATACAGGCTTCTATAATGGTGCTGTGGATCCTACCTAGTGCACTACTGTGTGTATTTTAGCCTGTTTTACATTAATGGTACTCTGAACTTTGCCTGGTCACATTAACACACACACACACACACTTACTGCAGGACAGTAAACAGGTCAGTCCATGAGGGAGGATTGTGTGTGTGTGTGTGTGTGTGTGTGTGTGTGTGTGTGTGTGTGTGTGTGGTACAGATGGCAGCCATGTGGGGGTTTAAAGTGTTAAAACCTCCTGCAGACTGAATGGTGAGGTCAGTCTGGTTGGCACGACAACAGTTGCCAGGAGGAAACAGGCACATATGCTTCATTTGGCCTCAAGGTCAGAGGTCAAAGTCAGGCCCGCCTCCTCTCAGGGGGAGGGGTCAGACAATGAGATGCTGAAAAGTGATTATTATAGTGTGTGTGATTGTGGTGTGTGTTTATTATAGGGTGTGTGTGATTATTATAGTGTGTGTATGATTTTGGGGTGTGTTTATTATAGGGTGTGTGTGATTATTATGTTGTGTGTGATTATGATGCTGTGTGTGATTATTACAGCGTATGCAATTATTATAGAGTGTGTGATCATTATAGTGTGTGATTATAATAATCACACACACACACTAATAATCAAACACACTATAATAGACTGTGTGATTATTAGTGTGTGTGTTTATTAGTGTGAGTGATTATTATAGTGTGTGTTACAGTGTGTGTATTACAGAGTTTGTGATTATTGTAGTGTGCAAATATTAGTGTGATTATTATAGTGTGATTGTGAGTTTGATTGTTAGTGTGTGATTATTGCGTGTGTGATTGTTATAGCGTGTGTGATTGTTATAGCGTGTGTGATTGTTATAGCGTGTGATTGTTATAGCGTGTGTGATTGTTATAGCGTGTGTGATGAAATAGGCCGGACTGTTGGCCATGTGCTTGTGTTTATGTCCCGTGTCACGTGTTCTGCCCCGCCCTTGTTTACTCCTCCCCGTCTCTACACACCTGTTCCCTATGTGTTCATTGTCATGTCTATATAACCGTGCAGTGTTGCAGGTGGCAGCGTCAGTGTATGTTGTTGTTGTTCCTCGTCCTTTGTCCTGTTTAGTTTTGTCCATGTATCTGTTCCGTGTCACGTGTCTGCCCCGCCCTTTTTTACACCTCCCTTTTGCCGACGGCAGCACGGAATCATCGTCGGTGTCCCCTCGTCCTTTGTCCTGTTTAGTTTTCGTCTTTGTTCCTGTTCTATGCATTATTATTTATTAAACCCGTTTATTTGAAGCTATCCTGTATCTGGGTCTGTCTTCCTCCTCCCAATGTGACAGAATGATTCCAAGCAAAGCTCGGACTCAGCAGAATAGCTTCCAGCCTGGACCGGCTTATTAGGAGCATTTTTTCCCTCCTCCTAGACTGTTCCTTCAGTCTTCCTGGACTTTTTAATTTTCTGTGACATCGCTCCGCATTTTATTCGGTGAGGGACTCCGCTCCACTTTCGGTTCCCCGAGGAGGACGTCACCTCACTTCTGTTCCGCGGAGGATGTCACCATCCCGGTTTTGCAACCTCTTTTTGTTGGTGCCTGCGGCATAGTGTTCCTATGGGGACGTCACTCCACTTCCGGTTCCTCGAGAGGATGTCGCCTCACTTCGTCTGCAGGGGGTGTTGCAGTCCTGTGGCAGAGGATTTTTCCCACCCTTCCTCCCTCCTATTCTGGTCGTCAAGACGTGGGTCTGGCCGCAGTGCATCGGGGGTTGAGCTTGGCCATTCAGCTCAGCTGTGGACGTTGCTCGGCCCTCTCTGGCTGCACCGCCGTGTGCCTTGCTCCCCCCGTCTGCCTCGCCGTGTGCCTTGCTCCCCCCGTCTGCCTCGCCGTGTGCCTTGCTCCCCCGTCTGCCTCGCCGTGTGCCTTGCTCCCCCCCGTCTG
>NC_062526.1:346984-349484 GCF_022655615.1 Tachysurus fulvidraco
GCTCGCTTCCTAGGGCACTTCTTCAGGATGCTCACTTCCTAGGGCACTCACTTCCTAGGGCACTTCTGAGTGATTAGAACACAGCACGTGTCCCTGCACTCTGCCCCCAGATGTTAATGTGACTTGCAGCGCTGCAGATTAAATATCGATTTCATATTGAGCCGCTTCACACTTGTGGCCCACAGAACGGAGCGTCTGAGCTCTGTGGGATCAGAAGGTTGAGAACAGAGGAAGCAGCGCTGCAGGACAGCGGCCATGTTTAATTCATCAGACACCCTGCAGCAGTGCAGCTCAGACGTGCTGAACACGGCAGCCGTGCTGGACTGGAGCTCACTATTCACCATGAAGAAGCTAAAGCTGTACTATACACTGCAACATCCTGTCCAGCTGACCAATCAGAGCTCTCGCTCCTCCGTGTTACCAAGGTGATCGGTCATGGATGTGGGGGTCAGATGGACAGGTCATGTCATTAGTGCGGACTCGACAACTTCATTATAATAAAGAGAAAACACACACACACACACACACACACACACCCCACACACCCACACCCCACACTCCCAAACACACCCGAGCTGGTCCACCAGGTTCCACAGTACGTCAGGTGTCGGAACCAGAGGAGAACCATCATACAGAACCACAGACGCTCCGACAGCCAGAGATGACACCAACCAGTTCCACATCATCCACCCAGTCTGCAGAGAGAGAGAGAGAGAGAGAGAGAGAGAGAGAGAGAGAGAGAGAGAGAGAGAGAGAGACAGAGAGAGAGAGAGAGAGAGAGAGAGAGAGAGAGAGAGAGACAGAGAGAGAGACAGAGAGAGAGAGAGACAGAGAGAGATAGAGACAGAGAGAGATAGAGACAGAGAGAGATAGAGACAGAGAGAGAGAGAGAGAGAAAACATTGAGTGTAAAAATAATAAGTTTATGTTATTAAAATAAAGAGGTTAATTTGCATACTGTAGTGTAGTAGATGATGACATCACTGCTCGTCATGTTACCATGAAGAATGTGTTCCTTAAGGTGCTGAATCAGAGTCCCCTACATAAGGAGAGAGAGAGAGAGAGAGAGAGAGAGAGAGAGAGAGGGATGAAGAACTGTATTATGCATTAAACCTTTTCTTTACCATCCTGTAACAAGACTGGTCATCCAGATCCGTCTGCCTGCTTAAATACACATCGGTCTGTCTGTCTGCCTGTCTGTCTGTATGTCTGCATGCCTGTCTGCCTGTCTGTCTGTCTGTCTGTCTGCCTGCCTGTCTGTCTGTCTGTCTGTCTGCCTGTCTGTCTGCCTGCCTGCCTGCCTGCCTGTCTGTCTGTCTGCCTGCCTGCCTGCCTGCCTGTCTGTCTGTCTGCCTGCCTGCCTGCCTGTGTCTGCCTGCCTACCTGTCTGTCTGCCTGTCTGTCTGCCTGTCTGCCTGCCTGCCTGTCTGCTTGCCTGCCTGTCTGTCTGCCTGTCTGTCTGCCTGCCTGTCTGTCTGTCTGTCTGCTTGCCTGCCTGTCTGCCTGTCTGTCTGCTTGCCTGCCTGTCTGTCTGCCTGTCTGCCTGCCTGTCTGCCTGCCTGTCTGCCTGCCAGCCTGCCTGTCACACACACTATGTAGCCAAACCCCTGTTCCATCATGACAACGTGTACACAGCTGCTCCCTGAACACATGGTGTGGAGTGAAACGTGTCCTGCACTGAGCTCTGACTCAACACCACTGAACACCGACTGAACCCCAGACCTCACCAACATCAGTGTCTGATCTCACTGATGTTCTTTTGTGTCTGTCTCTCTCTTTTTGCACGTTTACTAACACACACGCACACACACACACACACACACACACACACACACACACACACACACACACTGCTGTATTTAATTGCCTGTCTAATTGTCATGACTCCAGCTTGCCATTGTTTTCACACACACACACAATCTTAATTATACACACAGTGTGATCACCCTGTGTGTGTGTGTGTGTGTGTGTGTGTGTGTGTGTGGTGTGTGTGTGTGTGTGTGTACATATAGGGCTCCAATTATCCATCTGGTGTGACACATTAGACCGAAACACTACTAAAGCCAAAAAGAAAGCTGTGAAAAAATGCACACACAAACACATGTGCACAGAGACATACACACACACACAGAGACACACACACTCACACACAGAGAGAGAGACACACATACTCACACACAGAGAGAGAGACACACACACTCACACAGAGAGAGAGAGACACACACACTCACACACACAGAGTGGCACACACACAGAGTGACACACACACAGATAGAGTGACACACACACAGATAGAGTGACACACACAGAGAGAGAGAGTGACACACACAGAGAGAGAGTGACACACACTCACAGAGAGACACACACTCACAGAGAGAGACACACACTCACAGAGAGAGACACACACTCACAGAGAGAGACACACACTCACAGAGAGAGACACACACTCACAGAGAGAGACACACAGACAGAGACAGACAAACACAGAGAGAGACACACAT
>NC_062526.1:359484-381984 GCF_022655615.1 Tachysurus fulvidraco
GTGTGGAGTGACATAAAGTGCAGGAGGCGTGTCAGTGTGGAGTGACATAAAGTGCAGGAGGCGTGTCAGTGTGGAGTGACATAAAGTGCAGGAGGCGTGTCAGTGTGGAGTGACAAAGTGCAGGAGGCGTGTCAGTGTGGAGTGTCATAAAGTGCAGGAGGCGTGTCAGTGTGGAGTGTCATAAAGTGCAGGAGGCGTGTCAGTGTGGAGTGTCATAAAGTGCAGGAGGCGTGTCAATGTGGAGTGACATAAAGCTCCTATTTGTCCCTCTGTCCGTCTAATAATTAGTGTTAAAGCACCAGATTATTATTATATTATATTCTTATGTCACTTTCTGAGACTCATGTGCAAGTAGGAGTGTGTATGCACACACACACACACACACACACACACACACACCCCTCTCTGTATTCTCTCACTCACACACCCCTCTGTACTCTCTCTCTCACACACACACACACACACACCCCTCTGTACTCTCTCTTTCTCACACACACACACACACACACACACACACTCCTCTGTACTCTCTCTCACACACACACACACACACACACACACACACACACACACACTCCTCTGTACTCTCGCTCACACACACACACACACACACTCATACTCTCTCTCACACACACACATCCCTCTGTACTCTCTCACACACACACACACACACTCACCCCCCGCCGTACTCACACACTCCCCCCCCCGTACTCTCTCACTCACACACACACACACACCCTCTGTACTCTCAGTCACTCACACACACACACACACACACACACACACACACACACACACACACACACACACACACACACACACACCATACTCTCTCTCTCACACACTCTCTCTCTCACACACACACACACACACACACACACACACACACTCCCCCCCTCCCCCCCCGTACTTACACAGGTTTAGCCCGTAGTCCCGGTTCACCTGAGCCCTAAACCGGTCCATCTGCGTGTTCTTCTTGGAGTCCGGGTACCACAACACTTTAGCCTCCATGATCTCTTCTCCTTTGGCCTTCGTGTCGTTAGACATTGCGTTAATGTTCACAATAAAACACACAAACACACACACACACTCACACACTCACACACAGCGCAGTGAAGCGACCTGAATGAGCTGCTTATAAAACTGTCTAAAAAAGCGACCAGGAACAAAGACTCCGCCCACTAATGTGTCAAAGACTCCGCCCACTTTATGTGACGAAAGACTCCGCCCACTTATATGACGTGTGTGAGAGAGAGGGGGAGGGGGGGTCACTTCATCACTCTCAGCTTCTACACGGCGTGAGTATATTTGCATACTCGATTTTGATTGGCTATCAGAACTGGCCTCACAGATCAGCCGAGCGATGCGGTTGGCAGTAAAGACAGACGTACTGATCAGCCAATCAGCAGGCACGCTTCCGCCGTCCTCACGCTGTCGAAAGAGATAACGCAATGGCCAATAGAAATGACTGAGGACTTTTCAGAGGGTGTGCCCAATCAGAATTCGGTATGCAAATGAACCTGTTACTCCCCTAAACACGCCAAATCCCGTCAAATGAATCAGAATCAGAATCAGAATCAGAATCAGATTTATTGCCAAGTTCATTTGTGCATACAAGCGATTTGTTTAGTGTCGTATTCCAGTGCACAGAGACAACAACACAATAAACACAATAAATAAGATGAGAATAATAAATAAATAGATAGATAGATAGATAGATAGATAGATAGATAGATAGATAGATAGATAGATAGATAGATAGATAGATAGATTAATTAAAAAATTGAACAATAAATTGTATGTACAGTTGTGCTATAGATGAGAGAATAGAATAGAAAGAGATGGAGGATGGATATAAATAAATAAATAAATAAATAAATAAATAAATAGGATTATTGCACATTATTATTGTGTAATGGGGAACATTTACCTGTCCATCAGGTCGATTGTCTGTGATGGTATTTGGGGCTCTGTATCGATGGTAAAGGTTTACAAGGCTGCTGACTTGCATGTGAGGGATCCAGAGTGATTTTCTGAGCTCTGTTCCTCACTCTGGATCTCTACAGTTCTTGGAGGATGGACAGGAGAACTCCAATAATCCTCTCAGCAGTCTGAAGTCAACTTTCTCTGTAGTCTTCTGGTGTCTGAGTTTGTTTCTGAGCCAAAAACAGACTGATGTGTACAGAACAGACTCAAAGCTCCTGTGGCAGGTTAAACTTCCTAAACTGGTGAAAGAACTACATCCTTTGTTGGGGCTTTTTAGTAGCTGATGTTGATGAGTGTGCTGCTTCAGGTCCTGGGAGATGGTGGTGCTCAGGTACATGAATGCTTTCACTGCAGCCACAGTGCTGTCCATGATGGTGAGTGGGCGGAGTGTCCAACATCTCCACTGTTTTGAGTGTATTGAGCTCCACGTTGTTGTGACTGCACCAGACAGACAGCTCTTTGACCTCCTGTCTGTAGGAGACTCGTCTCCGTCATTAATGAATCTGATGACTTTAGTGTCATCCCCAAACTTCAGGAACTTGACAGAGGGGTCATTAGAGGTGCAGTCATTGGTGTACAGGAAGAAGAGCAGTGGGGAGAGAACACAACCTTGAGGTGTGCCAGTGTCGGTGGAGCGGCTGTTTGACATGAATTCCAGTCTCGCTAGCTGCTGTAAACCACGGCTTATCGTTCTTCAATGTTAGATGATGTCAGGATGCAGCCCGGACCTTTGGCCATGTGCATTTGTTTGTTTTGTGTTCACGTGTCTGCCCCGCCCTTGTTTACTCCTCCCCGCCTCTGCACATCTGTTCCTTATGTGTTGATTGTCTTGTGTATCGAATCCTCATCCTTAGTGTCGTCTTTTGTTGCGTCTCGTGTCGTGTCTTTGTCCCTGTTTTGTTTCTTTTTATTTAATAAACCCTTTTATTTTACGTTATCCTGCATTTGGGTCTGTTTTTACCTCGCATCGCTGACTGATGACTTCTGCTAGGGATGCAAATGTCCTGACAGAAACTGATATATGAAGTTAGAGTCTCAGTGAGATCACTCATCCAGATCACTTAACGCAGCCTCAAAAACATTCTGTCTTTACTGCAGGTTTAACAGATGTAAGTTTTTGCCTGTAGGTTGGTATAAGATGGACCAGGTAGTGATCAGAGAGACCACCCACAGCTGTCCGTGGGGCTGAGAGATATACATTATTATGGTGTAACAGTATGTTGTTAGTTCACATGAGAGATTTGCTTTATTAAAGTCCCCAAGAGTTATTAGAACAGAGTCCGTGTGTTGTTCCGTCCCTGTAATCTAATCAGTTTTTGTAAAGCCAGGCTCACGTACGTTTGTGGTGGAATTTGGACACTCAAGAACGGACGAGTATTTTTTAAAATACGTTTCATTGAATTCTAATCATTGTGCATTTCATTCAGCTGAATTCTAGTCGTTAAAGTTATTTATAATAATTACTTCTTGTCACCACTCGTTTGTTTCTTTTATCTAATATTCTTTCTTTCTGAAACTTTAAATGAAGAGGACATATGTAATAATCTAGCTAACAGTGTGTGTGTGTGTGTGTGTGTGTGTGTGTGTGTGTGTGTGTGTGTGAGTGTTTGAGACTCATATTGAGTAAAAGACAAACAGATTTCATCAGTTGATGTGTTACGTTTTTTATGTTACGTCAATTACATTACACAAATGTTCATGAATGTTGGCAATAATGGAGGCATTAGTGAGAGAACCTGAAGAACTAGAACTAGGTTCATGTGTTAAACATCTTATTGGTTAAACGTACTTTGTGGGCGGAGCTGGCAGCACTCATCAGTATGCTACACCACACACACTTAGTGTTAAAAGTGTGTTTTTTGGAAAGTTTTTTCTTTTTCAGAATTGTTCTACACTTAATAACATTAGTGTTGTGGTTTCATGTGACAAAGCAGGGTTTACTGTTGCCATGGTGATGATTCAGTAGACTAAAGACTCTCGGCTGGACCGCATTATATCCTGTGATAATAAACTGACCCGTGATCCTCAGTGCAGATCAGAGCAGGACCTTCTTCCTCTCTCCTAAACTCCATCTGAAGGACCTTCATGTCTCACTGATGCCCTCTGCAGGTTAAAGAAACGTGTGTGTAAAACGCCAGATATTTATTCAAAAAAAAAAAGACAGAGAGAGAGAGAGAGAGAGAGAGACAGAGAGAGAGAGAGAGAGAGAGAGAGAGAGAGAGAGAGAGAGAGAGAGAGAGAGAGAGAGAGAGTTGAGTAAGTCTGATATCTCTAGACCTGAGTGAGGAAACGTGTCTCTGATGGATTCTGGGATCTGATTCAGTTCCACATTAAACAGCAGGTGAAGTTTGATTTCATCACTCTATCACTTTATCTCAGTTACATCATCTGAACTCTGGCTTATATTCCTAACCACATGCTCAGTCATCTCAGTCCACATCTCAGTCCACATCTCAGTCCACATCTCAGTCCACATCTCAGTCCACATCTCAGTAAACATCTCAGTCCACATCTCAGTCCACATCTCAGTAAACATCTCAGTCCACATCTCAGTCCACATCTCAGTAAAAATTTCAGTCCACAATTGCAGCCGTTATTTCATTTATTACTGTAAATATTACAATCAATACCTTTAAAATGGATTAATAAATAATAAATAACTGCTCTGAGCACAGAAATACAATTTACTGCTCTTGTTATTTTATTAAGGTAATAATATATTTGTTGTTTTTTTTGCTTAGATTTTTAAAAAAATAATTTTTATAATAATTCTCTTCCTTTTTCTGTCACCGATATTACGTGTTGCATTTTTTATGTATTTGACTGTAAAGCACTTTGAGCTGCAGTGTAAATGTTAAAAAAACATTTTTAAATAAAGTTAATTATTATTTCATGGTTTCTGATGTCTGAAAATCAGCACAGGCAAAAAGAAATGACTTATTTATTTATTTATTTATTTATTTAATCACAACATCACATGACTCCAAGTCCAAGTTCACTGGCGTGTCTGTCTGAGCCAATCAGAGTGGAGCTTAATGGGAGGATTCAGACGGAAGCAGCACAGAGACACAGAAGGACAGTGAATATTTTTATATGATTTTGGAGCAGGTCGATTAATAAAGTGATAAAAAAAAACTAACTACTGCATCATGGAGGTCCAATGATCACGTTTAAAACTGTAAAAAGATCTAAATTAAAATTCTAAACATTTCTACAATGAAAGGAAAAGTAAAACATTAAATTAAAACCCTGCAGCAACATGAGATACAAATGAAAATGATAAAAAAAAAAATGAGAACATCATCATCATCATCATCATCATCAACAACCTGCATATTAAGTAATACAGCAAGGACAAGGGACACGCTAACCCAGGTGGTTGCTAGGTCATTGCCATGCTAACCCAGGTGGTTGCTAGGTCGTTGCCATGCTAACCCAGGTGGTTGCTAGGTCGTTGCCATGCTAACCCAGGTGGTTGCTAGGTTGTTGCCATGCTAACCCAGGTGGTTGCTAGGTCGTTGCCATGCTAACACAGGTGGTTGCTACTTCGTTGCCATGCTAACCCAGGTGGTTGCTAGGTCGTTGCCATGCTAACCCAGGTGGTTGCTAGGTCATTGCCATGCTAACCCAGGTGGTTGCTAGGTCATTGCCATGCTAACCCAGGTGGTTGCTAGGTCGTTGCCATGCTAACCCAGGTGGTTGCTAGGTCGTTGCCATGCTAACCCAGGTGGTTGCTAGGTCGTAGGTTGTTGTGTTTCTGAAAAGTGTCAATATTGTCCCAGGTGGTTGCTAAGGAATCTGTGCTGGTTGCTAGGGTGATTGTATGAGTACAATAAAGTCTAATAAAATCTACTTGTAACAGTAGAATGAGGTAAAGCTCAGATGATTTGAGATGTCATGAGCATTCCTAACCCTAAAAGTAAACACACCCTTCTGTGTTCCTGTAGGAACTGATGTCCTGAGGAGACACACTGGAGCTGGAATTCCAGCACAATATTCCTGCAGGATCTCTGAGATGTTTGGTGGCTGCACATCTGACACAAATGCTGATGGTCAAGTGAACATCATCATCATCCTCCTGCTAATCCTTTCTGTTCTTCACAGATTATTAACAGTAATAAAAGTATAAAACAGTGATATGTGTTTGTCGTAATTATTTATTTAAAGTTGTGTTGTTTAGGAAAAGACCGACATCATGAGGACTTTATGAATCTGTCTTTACATCATTTCTGCATTTTATCACAGCAGCGTTTCACACTGCGTGGCGACGGAACAGTAAAAACACAAAGAACAACACAAATAAAAATAAATCAAACCGTTTAATAAGAACATTTGGCCACAAGTTTCACAGTAAAACAACAACAAAAACAACAATAATAATAATAATAATAAGCTGAGCTGCTGATGAAATAAATAATTTACTCGTCCAGTGTTTCTACTGAGAATAAAATCGTGGTCTTACATCATAAACATACACATGTCATAAAGCTGTAATAAACACTTAAGCACATTGAAACCCTTCCACACACACATTGTCTGCATTATAACACTTAATACACTCTCTTATGATTCCCTTATGAAAATAATAAAATTCACTGATACACTAATACAGTAACTCACTCTATATGAAGCCTGTCATCACACACTGATCATGACATGCTTATAAGACTTCACTAGGTGTTTATTATGCTCTGTAGCTTTAATAATGCCACACATCTCTCCCAGTAGTGAAGCCAATTCATATGTGCACTATGACTTTATACAGCGGTAAGTTGTCAGATCAGTTATAACACATCATACAGGCTTCATAGTGAGAGTTTATGAAACTTCATAACCTTTATAAACAGTGAGTATTAATGATCTATACATCTGAGAAAGTCTGATCCTGGATCAGTACTAATACACCAGCAGGCCTGAGAGTTAACCTGAACATGGTGTGTGTGTGTGTGTGTGGGGGGGGGTTGGTTAACACATTTTCCAGGGAACTATGGCCATATTTCAGCCACACAGATAACTGTCACACACACACACACACACACACACACACACACACACACACAGAGTTGAGTTTAAGCAATGTTTACCTGGTGACCTCTACAGAAAAACAAATAGAGATAGACAAAAAGACAGACAGTGTTCTGCTAAATCACAGGCCTGAGACAGACAGACAGACAGACAGACAGACAGACAGACACACACACACACACACAGGCAGAAAGACACATACACAGACAGGCAGAGACACAGACACACACAGACACACACAGACACACACACACTAGCACTTATTTTTAGTGAAACCTAGTGAACCAGTACTGATGTATTCAAGTACATTCATATTCTGTGTGTCGCTCTGGATAAGAACGTCTACCAATGATGTAGATGTAAACATGCTCACACACACACACACACACACAAATACATACACACACACACACAAATACATACACACACACACACACACACATCCAAACACACACAAATACACACACACCCCAATACACCCCCCCAACACACACACACCAATACCCCCCCCAAATACACACACATAGACGATCAGACACACACATGTATGTGCACTTATGTACATATATATACACACATGCACACACACACACACACACACATGCACACACACACACACACACTGGGGCTGTATTGCTAACAGGCTAACAGTGCTAATGTAACTGCACAGGTCGAGGATCAGTCTGCTGACTAAACATGATCATCTGTTTAACTAATTAACTGTGAAAACCCTTGTACGTGTCACTTCCTGTTTAACCATTCCTGTATTTCCTGTTCGATCAGAATAGGTGAGAAATTCAGTTTCATATTAAAAAGCTAACATCAGTGTGTAGCTACTACTATGTGGTGTATGTATAAGTGACCAGCTGCCTAGCAACCGGAGTGTTGGTGTGAAACCTACAGAACCATAACAGGAAAGTTAAACCCAGAACCACACGTTGACCCTAACCCCACCCCACCCCACCCCACCCCTGGCAATTCCTGAATGCCATCGCCTCATTGGTCGACGGAGCGTTCGAGGTTGTCGATCACCCTGCTGAGGCGGATGTTGAGGAGTCGTACCTGCGTCTCCAGGTTATCGATCTTATCCTCTAGCATAGAGCCTCCCTGTCTCCTCCAGTACGCAGACACCGGCCCTGTCAGGAAGTACACGCCCATGATGACCAGCAGGGGGAGCACCGCTTTCTCTGGGTCGCCCTCAAACTTCTGCAGCACGTACAAGCACGAGAGCGCAAAGAACAGCACACGCGCCGCCCAAAAGAAGCGACCCAACACGGCACGCAGAACCAGCATCACTGCCCCGAGAACCAAGGACACAAACCAGTACGCCAAGAACACCACACCCAGCAACAACAACACCCGAGATGGAGAACCTGACACTGACGACGGGCTGAAGTAATGAGACAGGGTGGAGGCTGAGAAAGAGAGAGAGATTAAAAGTGGTATTAATAATAATAACAATATTAATAATTAATTTCTGAATAAAATATTTCTTAAAAGCAAATAAACATAATTACACATCTAAGAATATTAATAAACAAAAGCAAGTACAATAAACAGTTATTAAAAGGTAATAACAATGAATATATGGTCATATGTATGCACGTAATAAATGGATAAAGAAAGGTAATAAACGATAGCACAGAGGTAATGTAGTGTAATGAACTGGTAATAATCGATAGCACAGAGGTAATGTAGCGTAATGAAGTGGTAATAATCGGTAGCACAGAGGTAATGTAGTGTAATGAACAGGTAATAAACGATAGCACAGAGGTAATGTAGTGTAATGAACAGGTAATAAACGATAGCACAGATGTAATGTAGTGTAATGAACAGGTAATAAACGATAGCACAGAGGTAATGTAGTGCAATGAACAGGTAATAATCGGTAGCACAGAGGTAATGTAGTGTAATGAGCAGGCAATAAACGATAGCACAGAGGTAATGTAGTGTAATGAGCAGGTAATAAACCATAGCACAGATGTAATGTAGTGTAATGAGCAGGTAATAAACGATAGCACAGAGGTAATGTAGTGTAATGAGCAGGTAATAAACCATAGCACAGATGTAATGTAGTGTAATGAGCAGGTAATAAATGATAGCACAGATGTAATGTAGTGTAATGTGCAGGTAATAAACGATAGCACAGAGGTAATGTAGTGTAATGAACAGGTAATAAACCATAGAACAGAGGTAATGTAGTGTAATGAACAGGTAATAATCGGTAGCACAGATGTAATGTAGTGTAATGAGCAGGTAATAAACGATAGCACAGATGTAATGTAGTGTAATGAGCAGGTAATAAACGATAGCACAGAGGTAATGTAGTGTAATGAACAGGTAATAAACGATAGCACAGAGGTAATGTAGTGTAATGAACAGGTAATAAACCATAGAACAGAGGTAATGTAGTGTAATGAACAGGTAATAAACGATAGCACAGAGGTAATGTAGTGTAATGAACAGGTAATAAATCATAGCACAGATGTAATGTAGTGTAATGTGCAGGTAATAAACGATAGCACAGAGGTAATGTAGTGTAATGAACAGGTAATAAAGTGTTATGAAAAGTAATAATGAGGTACGGAGTGTAAATGACTGGCGTACAATCGAGGCCCAGAGCATCCAGCAGGTCAGTCCAGCTCCTCCACAGAGAGTCCAGCAGCGAATCCACACCATGTACAAACCGCTCAGTGGTCCTGGAGAAGAACTGAACACACACACACACACACACACACACAGGTATAAATAAATGTGTAAATGTTTAAATACTGTGATTGTCTTATGAGTCTTTAATCCATTATGTCGGCACATTTGCACGAGTCAGAGATAAAGTCAGGTGAGGAAACGACTCCACAGCTGCTATGACACAAGTGACGTGTGACTTCACATTAAATTACAAACCGATAAACATTTTAACTAGTTCTGTAATCAATGTTTGTCAATAACAAGCTTTATGTAATTAACATTAACCTGTGTCAGTTTTTATTAGAACTGTAACAGTATTCATGAACAGTTATAGACTGCTGGACAGACTCCTTCTTCCTGAACTGTGATTGGTCAATAACCCCGACATACCTGTGTGTTGGCTTTGTTCTGCTCATAGTATTGGTTAGTTATCGCAAATCGTGTTACACCTGCTTTCGGTATCGAGGTCACGAATGTTGGTATCGTGGGGACCTTCCAGTTCTGATACCCCCTCGTGTGCATGCGTGTGTGTGTGTGTGTGTGTGGGGGGGGGGGTCCTGATCAGTAATAAGTGTTATAAACCTTATATAACACTTTAATGTTGTCGTCCCTGAACACGGAGCTGAGTCTCTGATACACGCTGCCTGTGTGTGTGTGTGTATGTGTGTGTATATGTGTCTGTGTGTGTATATGTGTGAATGTGTGTGTATATGTGTGAATGTGTGTATATGTGTGAATGTGTGTGTGTGTATATGTGTCTGTGTGTGTATATGTGTGAATGTGTGTATATGTGTGAATGTGTGTGTGTGTATATGTGTCTGTGTGTGTATATGTGTGAATGTGTGTATATGTGTGAATGTGTGTGTGTATATGTGTTGGTGTGTACGTATGTATGTATTCTGATGTGTGTGTGTGTGTGTATGTATGTGTGTGTGTATGTGTGTGTGTATATGTGTGTGTGTGTATGTGTGTGTGTATAAACCTTATATAAGGCTTTAATGTTGTCGTCCCCGAACACGGAGCCCAGCCCCTGATACACGGCCCCCGCTGCTCTCCTCAGGCCGCTGCTGCTGCCGCTGCTCCCGCTGCTGCTCCACTCCTTTCTGCTCCGCGCCGCTTCAGCCGTCAGTAAACAGCACAACATGAGTGTTAATGTCACCGCCTTCATCGTCAACACCGCTGATGGTCTTACACACACACTGATGGTCTTACACACACACACACTGATGGTCTTACACACACACTGATGGTCTTACACACACACTGATGGTCACTCACTCACACACACACTCTCTCTCACACACACACACACACACACACACACACACACTGTTCTGTGCTCATATAAAGCGCTAAGCTGAAGCTATTAACCGCGTTTCCTGGAAAAAACCGTTAATTTCTGAGCTAACCTCGTTCACAAACCCCGCCCCCTACAGCATGATTGGCTGTTACGGGGCCTCTTCACACAACGTGATTGGTTAGTTTGTATACACTTGGTGTGCGCTGATTAGACACTACACATGTCAATCACGAGATCGTCATTTTATTCCTATACACGTATTTATTCTGTTTGCACAAAGTCTTTTTATATTAAAGGACAACAAATACGAACAAAGTTACACTCAGTGTATACAGTTTTATACAGTCTCAAGTTTTAAAGAGTGACAAATAAATATCTGCACCCCCTGCCCCCAAAGAAAAATGATTATATAAAACATTACAAAACTTCATATTTTAATTAAACAAAACATATTAAATTATACAGTGTAGTGCTGTTGGTTAGTAGCCTTATTTTTCTGAGATTTAATTTATGATAAATTCATTATCTTATAAAATGTCATAAAGCCGGGGCCCCTGGCACCATCTCAGGGCCCCCAGTTTGAGAACCACTGACCCAGACTACTTGTTCTGAGCAGGTGTCAGTGAACGGGGCCTGGCGGAGGGCGCAGTGGACGCTGTTACACTGCCGTCTGGCGGCTAGAAACACAACTACAACCACATTTACACGGGATTTAATAACCACTCTATTAACGTACACATTAATTTAGTGTCAGTTGTTTTTTTATCTGAATCTCAGTGACATTGTAATTAATTTCAGGGCTGTTTTACTGATTAAACAAAGCGAAACTGAAAGATAACCCGACTACAGTTCCCTCTGCTGCCGCTAGATGGCAGAGTGATTATTAATATGTGGGTTTTTAAACAGAGAAGAAAAGGAAAACATTGAGGATCAGCTGATCGCGCGCTTTGGTACCGCTACAGCACAGTGATGATGATGATGATGATGATGATGATGATGATGATGATGATGATGATGATGATCGGGACTCGGTGCTGTGTATCCGTGGGGTCTGTGGTGTTGGTGTTGTTTTGTGCGCGCGTGACTCAGTGTGGTCTCGTGCACGGGGAGCAGATCGCGTTTGTGCGCGTGACAGTGCAGCAGGAACCCGGCAGCAGTTTGTTACAGGGGCGCGTGCTGCAGGGACAACAACAACAACAACAACAACAACAACAAACAACAGAGGAAGAGCACGAACTGCGGGGAGACCTACGATTGGTATACACACATACACACACACACACACACACACACACACACACACACAACACACCACATACACACAGATACACACACAGATTCACACACACACACACACACACACAGATTCACACACAGACACACACACAGATACACATACACACACACAGATGCACACACACACACACACACACACACACACACAGATACACACACACACACAGATACACACACACACACACACACACACAGATATATATATACAGACACATACACAGATACACACACACACACACACTCAGATACACACACAGTTACACACACAGTTACACACACACAAACACTCAGATACACACACACAGTTACAGACACACACAGTTATATAAACACACACACAGTTACACACACATACAGTATGCACAGTGCAGCATTGTGCTTGTTGCTGATGTCATCATCTGTGTCACATGACACTCAGTACACATCTGTAGGACTCTGTACATATGTGTAGTGTCTCTTTATGCTTTACTCACACGTTCCCTAAACACCTCATAAAAGCTCCACAGATCTATGGTGAAAAGGTCATGACCCCAACATGTGGTGTCATTTAGTGCACGTGCATTACGTGGCTTCCTGTAACACTAGAAGTCATAAAGGCAGAGGGGACAATATTCTAAAGTGGACTATAGCAATGTTTCATACTGTCACAACTGTGAGCTCGTTACCTCTCAGGTTAAAGATGAACATGAGAGTGTGAGGAGTACAGATCATAGAGGTGATGATGAAGGTCAGAGGTCAAAGCCCTGGATAGGTGTGGTCCCTGTCCAAATGGAGGAGAGTCCTGTCTCAAACAGCAACCAGGAGTCATTCGCCTCAACTGTAGTCAACAAGGTGAGAGAAACACACACACACACAGACACACACACACGCACACAATCACACACACACACAATTATATTATTCTTATTATTGTGTGCAGATGAAGAGGGCATTGGTTTTGGGGGCGTCGGCTCTCATCATCCTTGTGTTAAACCAGAACACACTGAGAGAGGTACACACAGTTTATCTGCTACACACACTAGTGTCTGTAGTGTAAGTGACACACTGTGCTTTACAGATGGACGTGTCTCAGCTTCTCTCTAAACCCATCATCATCATACAGAACTCTGACAACGTAACTAAACTGTTCGGGGCTCTGTTCAGGTAGCAGATACACACACACACACACACACACACACACACACAGGTATAAATAAATGTGTAAATGTTTGTGAATTGATTTTTCAGGGGTCTTCATGCAACTGCAAGAATTACATACAAAACATTTCTACAGAATAACCTGGTAAGCTGTAATACACACACACACACACACACACACACACACACACACACACACACACAGACAAAGACACACAGACACACATCATAAAATGTGTTTGTGTATGTGTGTGTGTGTGTGTGTGTGAGAGACAGGGTGCGACTCTCACTCTGTGGTCTAGTTGTGGTCGCTCCAGGTGGGGGCGCTATGGAGAGTGGCAGGGTGTCGTGTGCACCGGAGAGACCAACTCACCTGTACAGGTATAACACTGCTGTGTCCTGAAGCACACACACGTCACCACCCAGTGTATGTATCACCACCCTCAGGTCAGGTGTGTTAGTTATGTTGCTTTGTGTGTGTGTGTGTGTGTGTGTGTGTGTGTGTGTGTGTGTGTGTGTGTGTGTGTGTGTGTGTGTCAGAAATATCTGCAGCAGTTGTGGAACACTGTGGTGTTAATCGCTCTGATCCTCTCCACTGGAGTACTGGTCCAGGCCCGGTGGCAGAACCACGATGACCAGCTCACTGACCAGCTCCAGGTGAGAGAACACAGAACCTTGTGCTGAAGGACTCACAGTTATGTGAGGAAAGGGTCCAGTTACACAAGTGCTGTCAGTGGATAATCTGAGCTCCACATGCAGCCGGGGCAAGAAGGGTTATATAAAGGGATGGAGTTTTACAACAGTGTCTTAAACACCGACTGTAAATACACCTTTACACACAATCACTTTACACACAAACACTTTACACACAAACACTCTACACACAAACACTCTACACACAAACACTTTACACACAAACACTTTACACACAAACACTCTACACACAAACACTTTACACACAAACATTCTACACACAAACACTCTACACACAAACACTTTACACACAAACACTTTACACACAAACACTCTACACACAAACACTCTACACACAAACACTCTACACACAAACACTCTACACACAAACACTTTACACACAAACACTTTACACACACACACTACACACAAACACTCTACACACAAACACTCTACACACAAACACTCTACACACAAACACTTTACACACAAACACTTTACACACAAACACTATACACACACACTATACACACACACTACACACACACACTCTACACACAAACACTCTACACACAAACACTCTACACACAAACACTCTACACACAAACACTCTACACACAAACACTTTACACACAAACACTACACACACACACACTCTACACACAAACACTCTACACACAAACACTCTACACACAAACACTCTACACACAAACACTCTATACACACACTACACACAAACACTACACACAAACACTCTATACACAAACACTTTACACACAAACACTATACACACACACACTCTACACACACACTCTACACACAAACACTCGACACACAAACACTCGACGCACAAACCCTCGACGCACAAACACTCGACACACAAACCCTCGACGCACAAACACTCGACACACAAACCCTCGACGCACAAACACTCGACGCACAAACCCTCGACGCACAAACACTCTACACACAAACACTCTACACACAAACACTCTACACACAAACACTCTACACACAAACACTCTACACACAAACACTCTACACACAAACACTCTACACACAAACACTATACACACACACTACACACACACTACACACACACTCTACACACAAACACTCTATACACAAACACTCTATACACAAACACTCTATACACAAACACTCGACACACAAACACTCGACACACAAACACTCGACACACAAACACTCGACACACAAACACTCGACACACAAACACTCGACACACAAACACTCTACACACAAACACTCTACACACAAACACTCGACACACAAACACTCTACACACAAACACTCTACACACAAACACTCTACACACAAACACTCTACACACAAACACTTTACACACAAACACTACACACACACACTCTACACACACACACTCTACACACAAACACTCTACACACAAACACTATACACACACACTACACACAAACACTCTACACACAAACACTCTACACACAAACACTTTACACACAAACACTTTACACACAAACACTACACACACACACTCTACACACACACACTCTACACACAAACACTCTACACACAAACACTATACACACACACACTACACACAAACACTCTACACACAAACACTTTACACACAAACACTTTACACACAAACACTACACACACACACTCTACACACAAACACTCTACACACAAACACTCTACACACAAACACTCTATACACAAACACTATACACACACACTATACACACACACTACACACACACTCTACACACAAACACTCTATACACAAACACTCTATACACAAACACTCGACACACAAACACTTTACACACAAACACTCGACACACAAACACTCTACACACAAACACTCTACACACAAACACTCTACACACAAACACTCGACACACAAACACTTTACACACAAACACTCTACACACAAACACTCTACACACAAACACTCTACACACAAACACTTTACACACAAACACTTTACACACACACTCTACACACACACACTCTACACACAAACACTCTATACACAAACACTATACACACACACTACACACACACTCTACACACAAACACTCTACACACAAACACTCTACACACAAACACTTTACACACAAACACTTTACACACAAACACACTCTACACACAAACACTCTACACACAAACACTCTACACACAAACACTATACACACACACTACACACACACTCTACACACAAACACTCTATACACAAACACTCTATACACAAACACTTTACACACAAACACTATACACACACACACTACACACAAACACTCTACACACAAACACTTTACACACAAACACTTTACACACAAACACTACACACACACACTCTACACACAAACACTCTACACACAAACACTCTACACACAAACACTCTACACACAAACACTCTACACACAAACACTATACACACAAACACTCTACACACAAACACTATACACACACACTACACAAACACTCTATACACAAACACTCTATACACAAACACTATACACACACACACTCTACACACACACACTCTACACACACACTCTACACACACACTCTACACACAAACACTTTACACACAAACACTCGACACAAACACTCGACACAAACACTCGACACACAAACACTCGACACACAAACACTTTACACACAAACACTCTACACACAAACACTCTACACACAAACACTCTACACACAAACACTCTACACACAAACACTCTACACACAAACACTTTACACACAAACACTCTACACACAAACACTTTACACACAAACACTCTACACACAAACACTCTACACACAAACATTCTACACACAAACACTTTACACACAAACACTTTACATACAAACACTACACACACACTCTACACACAAACACTCTACACACAAACACTCTACACACACACACTCTACACACAAACACTCTATACACAAACACTATACACACACACTACACACAAACACTCTATACACAAACACTATACACACACACACTCTACACACACACTCTACACACAAACACTTTACACACAAACACTCGACACACAAACACTCGACACACAAACACTTGACACACAAACACTTTACACACAAACACTCGACACACAAACACTTTACACACAAACACTCGACACACAAACACTTTACACACAAACACTCGACACACAAACACTTTACACACAAACACTCGAAACACAAACACTTTACACACAAACACTCGACACACAAACACTCGACACACAAACACTTGACACACAAACACCTCCTTTACACCTGTATAGATTATCAGGACAGAAAGCAGCTCAGTGTGTAAAATAGCTCTTGCTCACACTGTTCTTTTATATTACATACTTTATATTGTGTTCTGACACACACACACACACACACATTATAATTTCATAACCTCTGTGTGTGTGTGTGTGTGTGTGTGTGTGTGTGTGTGTGTTAGCTTCACCCCAAACAGGAACTGCTGGATAAACTTTCTCTGTTAAAGACCCGGACATTTCGTCAGAGAAAACACACCGAGCCGCCAGACACAGACAACTGCGCTGTGTGTTTAGAGCAGTACACTACTAACCAGGTAACACACACACACACACACACACACACACACACAGTATCCTACTCATTTCAGATCATGACATTGTACTTGTACTTTACTGATCTGACCTCCCTTGTGTGTGTAACGTGTGTGTAGTGTTTGAGGGTTCTGCCATGTCTACATGAGTTCCACAGAGATTGTGTTGATCCGTGGCTTCTCCTGCAGCAGACCTGTCCTCTCTGTAAACGCTGTGTACTCAGTACGTCCATCACACTCACACACACACTCACACGCACACACACACTCACACTCATAGACACACACACACACTCTCTCACACACACACGCACGCACACACACACACTCACACACAAGCACGCACACACGCACGTACACACGCACACACACACGCACACACACTCACACACTCACACGCACACACACACTCACACTCATAGACACACACGCACGCACACACACACACACTCACACACACGTACACACGCACACACACACTCACACACACACACACTCATACACACTCACTCACTCACACTCTCACTCACTCATACACACACACACTCTCACTCACACTCTCACTCATAGACACTCACACACACACACACACACACACTCACACACACACTCACACACACACTCACACACACACTCTCTCACACACTCGCTCACACACTCGCTCACACACTCGCTCACACACACACACACACACACACACACACACACACACACACACCAGGTGTTTGTTCTGAGTTTAGAGCTCTGGTTTTTCTGCCTGATCTGCTGTAGAAAAGTTTTATTAACATTTTATAAATCTATCACAGTCTGATAAAGTTTCTCTCTCGCTCTAACAGCAGGAAATGTATGCTGACGTTCTGAAATCTCGGCTCACTCTGGAATCTCTATCAGGTCAAATCATCTCAAGATGTCAAGTTCTAGGAACCTTCATAATGTACATGCAGCGTCTCCATGGAAACAAACCCTGACCTCAGATCGGAAATACTTCCTAACTTTAGGATTTTTTAAATCCTGTGACTGTACAGTATGTTTGTGTAGAATGACATTGTACACACGCAGGATCATGGTGTGTGTGTGTGTGTGAGAGTGTGTGTGTGAGTGAGTGTGTGAGTTTGTGTGTGTGAGTGAGTGTGTGAGTTTGTGTGTGTGTGAGTGAGTGAGTGAGTGAGTGAATGAGTGAGTGTGAGTGAGTGTGTGAGTGAGAGTGTGTGTGAGTGAGTGAGTGAGAGTGAGTGAGTGAGTGAGAGTGTGTGTGAGTGAGTGAGTGAGAGTGAGTGTGTGTGTGAGTGTGTTCCAGATCACACACATACATTTCAAAGTGAGCAGAAGAATCCTGCAGTTTTACTGCTAATGAAGATGTCATCTGTGTTTTATTTAATTATTTATATTATTTAATAACTATTTTAACAATCTTTAATTAATGGAGACAGGAATCGAAATAGATTTTATTTTAAATCTCTATATAAATGTAAAAAAATATTTTTAAAGCTATGACGAGTGTAAAGTGTTAATGCCCAGGATTATAGTGATGGAGGGATGAAGAAGAGAAAGCATGAAAGGAAGAATAAATAAATGGATGAATGAAAATAAAGAAATCTTTAAAATCGACTGCTGTCAGAAATTCAGACGAAAGTTCTGAGCCCCAAGTCCTGAGTTCTGGACTGTGATGGAACCTTCATCTGTTCGCGGAGTTTTTCATGTTTTCCTGCAGGTTTAGGTGATCAGTACATCATCAGGACTTTAGTGCTCCATCTCAGGCGTCAGTGCTCCAGCTCAGAGGTCAGTGCTCCAGCTCAGAGGTCAGTGCTCCAGCTCAGGCGTCAGTGCTCCAGCTCAGGCGTCAGTGCTCCAGCTCAGGCGTCAGTGCTCCAGCTCAGGCGTCAGTGCTCCAGCTCAGGCGTCAGTGCTCCATCTCAGACCCAAGAAGAAGAATAAACCTTTGTACATTCGTTTGTTGGTTTGTACAAATGTGTCGGTTGTCTTTCATCAGATCAGACTTGTATCAGATTGTAACACACACACACACACACACACACAGCTGTGTGTCTTCAGAACAGTATTTATTATTTCCAATTTGAAGTTTACATCATTTTCCAAAATGTGTTTTTGTAAAAGTGGAAGTTCTCAAAGGCGACTCTCTCTCTCTCTCTCTCTTGTTCTCACACGCTCTCTCTCTCTCACGCTCGCTCTCACTCTCACACACTCTTGAACGCTCTCGCTCTCATTTCACATGGTGATAATCAGAAGTGCTCCTGTCAGTTAATAATCAGTGAAACATCTCATTGCAATCACAATATTGTTGCCATGGTTACTTCAGAATGAGGTAGGAGGTGGCCTGCATGGGGGCGGAGCCACACAGAGCCTGTGTGGAGAAAGTGTGAGTGGGAAGCAGATGTTTGGAGCAAAGCACTTTCAGCTTAAAGCAGTTTTAAATCTAAATGAATGTATTTGTTATTAAAGGACATTGTTTGTGCTCTAGTCCTTTTGTCCTACAGCTGAACACAGATTATAGGGTTTATGGTGATAAACGTCACAATCAGAGAGAAACTGCTACTGCATTCGTGTGATATAAAGTGTGACATGATCACATCACTACAGCTGTGTGGAATAAACCTCTCTGTCCCATCACACCATCACCGCTCCTCCATCACCGCTCCTCCATCAGTTTATATTTAAATCTAATTCTTTTCCTTGAACACAATAAAGTGCTGAAGGGGTTTTGGTTGCATCTCAGTCACATTGGATCAGGACACAATCCTGTCTTTATGTTAATAAAAATCTGGTGGAAAAAGGCAAATATCTGGCAACTAGGTGATGATATGCATCACCATGGCAACAGAAGTGCATCATGATGGGATCATGCCCTTGTTCCTCTTCCTGTCTGCCAGCGATCGACGACTGTGATTGGCTCCTCGTCCCTTGTGTGCTTCCTTCTTGCGGCGATCGATGAGTGTCTCCTGTGTCTGGCCCCGCCCCTTCGGACCGCCCACCACATTGTTTGGGGGTGGAGCTCTGTAGCTGTATCAAAGCAGGGCATGCTTATTATTAATATATGAGAGTGTGTGTGTGTGTGTGTGTGTGTGTGTGTGAGAGAGATAGTCTCACCCTCTCCTGTTCTGCATGGCGGCTCGTCGGGCCTCGGCTCTCTCTCTCAACACAGCTGGGTCCTGCACAAACTGATCCCGCTTTACTGCTGACTCCTACACACACACACACACACACACACACACACACACACACACACACACACACACACACACAAAGACACACAATTCATGCGTGATGTGAGTTGATGGGCTGACAAAAGCTAGGACATGGTATATATGTGTGTGTGTGTGTTTCTGCACCTTCTCCTCTTCCTCTTCCTCCTCTCCTTCATCCTCCTCTTCCTCCCGCTTTGCTGAGGCTCTGAGCACCAGAGGGGTTGTAAATGGCCTACAGAGAGAAAAGGTCAGAGGTCATCTAAACTAGTTCTGTGCAAAACTCTTACATTAATAGTGCGCTTTAAGTTATTTAAAAGTTATTTTCTGATTGGAAAACGATACTAAAGCAGTTCTGACACACAGACACACTCTCACGCACTCTCTCACACACTCTCGCACGCACACACACTCTCACACACACTACTCTGAAATTGTACCTGCGACTCAGCAGCTCAGCGTCCTCGTCCAGGTCGTTGGCTCCCACCTGGTTGATGTCATACGTGTCATCATATTCATCATCATAGTCATTAATGAGATAAGCGTTGTCTTGGTTACTGTCCGTTGCTATGAGAACCTCATCCACAACAGTTTGGTAGGAGCGATATCTGTCCCTCTGATCATTAATGTGTTGTTTGTCATTGAGCATATCACGTGTGCTCGCTCCCTGTCTGACACACACACACACACACACATTTTAATTTAATCCATGACCTTTATGTTCACACAAACACACAGAAGGCTTCAGATTAAATTTTATGATGACAGAAATAATGTGTTACAGCAACGGCTCAGAAGACACCTTTAACTGTCTCTCTCTGAGAACGAGTGCATTCATATAAAGCTCATGGTACAGACGGAGCTACTGTGTGTGACACGCTGTTCTACAGAAACACTGCACACCTTCTGACCAATCAGGTGCGAGTATAAAGACCACACTGTGGTATAAAGACACTGACAGCTCTTTTGCCCCTGGTGTTTATTTTGGAGCACTGAGAGTGATATGATGCTGTTCTTGTCTGTAAAACTATGACCCCCTCACCTCCTGCCCCTCCACACACGACTCATGTCCACCTTCTCCCGGGAAAACACGTCAAACTCGTCATCATCAAACACGTTGGATCTGGAGCTGAGTACAGGGGGCGGAGTTTCCTTCACCAGTCTAAAGTGAGAAATCACACACCACATGTACAGAAAGGTTAATGTGGCTAAAGGTAAGGGAGTTTATATAGCCTCTAGTTTAGCATGGTGTTGGTGAGTGGAGACCTTGGCATGTTCCTGTCGAGGTTCCTCAGCTCAGGAGTCAGGCGGTTCTCCAGGATGTTGTTGATGACCAGTTCACCATCGTAGCCGTACGTCTCCAGGCAAGACATCACAAAGCCCTCACCTAAATCTGGCAGCAAGTCTCTGATGTGAGAGAGCAGAGACTCCAGCTCTCCAGCACTCAAACTGCACACTGCCCCCTACAGGAGCACAAGAGAATTACTCAGCACTGAGAGATGAAACCCCACTTTGTAATTGTTTGTCTGACAGAAAAAAACTTCATGAATAAACAAATGTATAAAAGTTGCTCAAGGGAAAAT
>NC_062526.1:389484-414484 GCF_022655615.1 Tachysurus fulvidraco
ACAACACACACAGGTCCAAGATTTTGGGAATGTCGAAGAGGAAGTTGTCGTAGATAATTTCTCCAAACACAGCAGGAGTGATGAAGTTCTCCTGAGGAGAAGAAGATTAAACAGCTGTAAATGAAATAGCACCATAAAAGGAATAATAATGTACCTGTCTGAGGTCGTTATTATTATGCTGATGATTAGTGATGATTAGTGTTTGGACCCCACAGACCCTCACACACACTTATATTTATGGTTATTAAGTTTATTATGATTATTATTATTAAAACCTTAGACTCTTTGTGCGTTGCCATCCTGAGGAAGACCATGAAGACGGAGCGATGAAGACGGCGCTGTAACTCAGACACAGCAGGTGTAAAAGACAGACAGGACGAGTCGATACCACGAGGAGCTAGACGCAAGTACGAGTCTAAACACCTCTGTAAAGACTCATCAAACACCACCTGAGAGAGACAGAGAGAGATCTTGTGTGATTTAGCTACAGCATAATGCTAAAGAAGCTAACAGAGTTTAGCGTGTTGTGGTCACCTGACACCAGAACTTGTCGTGAGGTAAAGAGAGCAGCCACTCCAGATCCTCTGAGATGAACTGAGCATGCTCCAAAAACTCCTCCACCTGAGCAGGTGAGTGATCTTCAAGGGGTGGAGAGTATGGTATAAACCCCCGGTCCTCCTTACGCTCAGGGTGCTAAACACACACACACCATATCATTACACCATAAACAGTCCAAGTATCACACATTTGTTTGTTTCCTAATATTGATTATCATAATATTAGACTGTGTATATCATGTGATCTGATTTGGGAGTGTGTGAGAGAGTGTGTTTGTGTGTGTGTAAATGTATGAGAGAGTGAGAGAGTGTGTGTATATGAGTGTGTGTGTATAAATGTATGAGAGAGAGAGAGAGAGAGAGAGAGAGAGAGAGAGAGAGACTCTGTATATGAGTGTGTGTGTGTGTGTGTGTGTATAAATGTGAGAGAGAGTGAGAGAGACAATATGAGAGTGTGTGTGTTCTTTACCAGAGCTGGGAGTGTTCTCTCTCTGCCTTGAGGTCCTGAAACTTCTGTCACATGCTGCTCATCTAACGGAGCTCTGGAACACGCCATGTCCTCTCTCTCTCACACACACACGTAAATGAAGTGTAGTGTTATCTGTACAATAGAAGCAGGTGTGTGTGATTTCAGTATAAAACCGTGTTCACGCCTCAGTTTCACTAAAACCCTTCACACACACACACACACACACACACACGCACGAAGTGTAGTGTTAACTGTACAATAGAAGCAGATGTGTGTGTGTGATTTCAGTATAAATCCGTGTTCACGCCTCAGTTTCACTAAAACCCTTCTCACACACACACACACACACACACACACACACACACACATACATACATACATACATACACATACACACACACACACACACACACACGAAGTGTAGTGTTAACTGTACAATAGAAGCAGATGTCTGCGTGTGTGTGTGTGTGTGATTTCAGTATAAAACCGTGTTCACGCCTCAGTTTTACTAAAACCCTTCACACACACACACACACACACACACACACACACACACACAAACACACAATAATAATAAACTGTTTAAAGACAAATGTTCACTTAGTTATAATCACAATGCTGGTGTTAGTTATGACCGGTTACAGCTGGTTCTGTAACGCAGGTTTATAGTGCAGTGTAAAATAAGTGTTAGATAACAAACACAACATTAATAATCAGTTAAAGCAACAATAAAGTTTACAGTCAGGAAGCCGGGTTAGCTAACATGCTAAAGCTAACACTGAAAAGTAAACATTATACATTAAATATATACAATAATAATAATAATAAGTGTTATTTATTACCTTTTACTTACTGTATGTAATTATTTACACATATGACGGATGTTTTTTTTTTTCTTTTAAACTCATGAGGCGAAATCTGCATGACAGCGAAAACCGAAGTAAAACACGTCACTGTCAGGACAAAATAAAAGTCACACAAGATGGCGCTTTTTATGCAAAATAAAAGTCAAACAAGATGGCGCTTTTTATTCGAAATAAAAGTCAAACTTATTATTCATTTATTCTGTGATTCTGATGTAAATGCCTCAGTGTGGTTAAAGAAACATCAGCGAACATCTGGAACTGCTCCACCAATCACGTTAGAGATCCATAGTGCGTCATCACTGAAATACAAAAATAAAACAGAATCTTTATATAGTGTATTATATATAAAATAGCACATATAATACAATACAAATATATATAAACGAAATATAAATAAAGAATAATAGACATTTGCTATCGTTCGTATTCGAAGCCCCGCCCTATATGTGACCGAAGCCCCGCCCCGTATGTATCCAAATCCCCGCCCCTTCACCCTCTCCCAGCCTGTCGTGCTTTAACGGTGAAGAACACAAACGGTACCGGAGCGGATTTAACGGGACCGGATGGTGCACGCGCTCAGCCCGCTGTGTGTGTATATGTGTGTGTGACGGTGGGGACAGAGGAATGTGGAGTTTACAGAATGCACGTCAGCGCCGGACAAAGATTTAAACCCACCAAATATATCCCAGTGTGCACCGCGGCCGCTCTGTTGGTGGGCTCCTCTACACTGTTCTTCGTGTTCACGTGAGTGCGCGTTATTTACACTGTTTATTACTTACAGCAGGTCTCAGTACTGCTATAGTAACACTGTCACACCTACAGTCCTAATCACTGGTGTGTGTGTGTGTGTGTGTGTGCGCGCCCGCCGCGTGTGTGTGTGGGAGAGAGAGAGAGAGTGTGCGCGCGCGTGTGTGTGTGTGTGTGTGTGTGTGTGTGTGTATGAGAGAGAGAGAGAGAGTGACTGACTGACTGTGTGTGTGTGTGTGTGTGTGTGTGTGTGTGTGTGTGTGTGTGTGTGTGTGTGTGTGTGTGTGTGTGAGAGTGTGCACACAGATTTGTACATTAACATAATAAACATGTAAAACGGTGCACTATAGTGAAGCCGTGTGTGATTAGGGATTCATCACTAACTGTGTAAACATCAGCAGTTTAAACATAAACATTAATTTGGTTTATTGTCCTTTGTGCATTCACATCAGAATCAGGTTTATTTCACAAGTGTGTTAATGTCGACACACACAAGGAATTTGGTTCCAGCTGTTTGTGACTCTCAAAAGTACAGACATAACTCACACTATACTATACACACTATACTATACACACTATACTATACACACTATACACACTACACTATACACACTATACACACCACACTATACTATACACACTATACTATACACACTATACTATACACAATATACTATACACACTATACACACTACACTATACTATACTATACTATACACACTATACTATACACACTATACTATACACACTATACTATACACACTATACACACTACACTATACTATACACACTATACACACCACACTATACTATACACACTATACTATACACACTATACTATACACACTATACTATACACACTATACTATACACACTATACACACTACACTATACTATACACACTATACTATACACACTATACTATACACACTATACTATACACACTATACACACTACACTATACTATACACACTATACACACCACACTATACTATACACACTATACTATACACACTATACTATACACACTATACACACTACACTATACTATACACACTATACACACCACACTATACTATACACACTATACACACTACACTATACACACTACACTATACTATACACATTATACTATACACACTATACTATACACACTATACACACTACACTATACTATACACACTATACTATACACACTATACTATACACACTATACTCTACACACTATACTATACTATACTATGCACACTATACACACTATACTCTACACACTATACTCTACACACTATACTATACTATGCACACTATACACACTATACTATACACACTATACGCGCTACACTATACTCTACACACTATACTATACTCTACACACTATACTCTACACACTATACTATACACACAATACTATACACACTATACTATACGCACTATACTATACTGTGCATACTATACTATGCACACTATACACACTACTATACTATACACACTATACTATACACACTATACACACTATACTATACTCTACACACTATACTATACTATACACACTATACTATACACACTATACTATACACACTATACTATACACACTATACTATGCACACTATACACACTATATATATACTATACTATACACACTATACTATACTCTACACACTATACTCTACACACTATACTATACACACTATACTATACTATGCACACTATACACACCATACTACACTATACACACTATACTATACACACTATACTATACACACCACACTATACACACTATACTATACACACTATATACACTATACACACTATACTATACTCTACACACCACACTATACACACTACACTATACTGTACTCTACACACTATACTCTGCACACTATACTCTACACACTATATACACTATACACACTATACTATACTCTACACACCACACTATACACACTACACTATACTGTACTCTACACACTATACTCTGCACACTATACTCTACACACTATACACACTATACTATACACACTATACTATACACACTATACTATACACACTATACTATACACACTATACTATACACACTATACACACTGCACTATACACACTACACTATACTGTACTCTACACACTATACTCTGCACACTATACTCTACACACTATACACACTATACACACTACACTATACACACTACACTATACACACTAAACGTTGCTGTGTAATGTGACAGGTATACAGTGACGTCACACTCGGCTCTGTGATGCTCTCTAACTGATGGAAAGGCAAACCAGTTCTTAGAAGTTTCACCAGTGGAGCCAACTTTGAACCTTCATCTTCCTTGGCATGTCAAAGTTTTTCCAGTTTGGCTGTGAACCATGGCTTGTTGTTACTGTATTTTCAGAAGGTTTTGGTTGGCACACACACAAACACACACACACACACGTCTTCACAAAAACTGATGTAAGACGTCACAGTGACAGTTCATCCAGGCTTCCAGCCTCAAAGATCCAGTGACTGCACCAAGGCTGTAAAACAGAGAGCAGCAGAGCGGGAAAAGTCTTTTGTTCCTCAGTGAGCGGAGGTTCTCCAGGTGAATTGATGGGAGCGCAGTTCTAAATCTCCTCTGTTGTAGCTTCACTAGGGCACCTGTGAACTTCCCCCGCCAGCGTCTCCTCCATGTAGCATAAAGCACAGCTGCTCCTCCAACTAAGAGCTCCAAAAAACTCTCTGGGTTTGTGAAAAAGTGTCTGGAGCTAACTGCAGATGTTGGTGTAGAATACAGAGAGTGTTCTACACCAACATCTGTGTTCTACACCAACATCTGTGTTCTACACCAACATCTGTGTTCTACACCAACATCTGTGTGTTCTACACCAACACATCTGTGTGTTCTACACCAACATCTCTGTTCTACACCAACACATCTGTGTGTTCTACACCAACACATCTGTTCTACACCAACACATCTGTGTGTTCTACACCAACACATCTGTGTGTTCTACACCAACACATCTGTGTGTTCTACACCAACACATCTGTGTGTTCTACACCAACATCTCTGTTCTACACCAACACATCTGTTCTACACCAACACATCTGTGTGTTCTACACCAACACATCTGTGTGTTCTACACCAACACATCTGTGTGTTCTACACCAACACATCTGTGTGTTCTACACTCTGTGTGTGAGCTTCAGGATGTGCAGGTTGTGGAGATGTGTGACAGAAAACCCACTGACGGCATCCATCAGTTTCCACAAAGAGTAAAAGCATTTTCTCTTTCCTCCTGTGAGCCAAGCTGCAGACAGAGGTGTGTGTGTGTGTGTGTGTGTGTGTGTGTGTGTGTGTGTGTGTGTGTGTGTGTGTGATCGCCCACGCTGATGGTGATTCATGCTTGTTGTGCTCTGCCTCCTGCCTCAGATGATTAATGTGGAGCCCTGAAGTCTTTAACGCTCTTTAAGAGCACAGCAGCACGCTGTAGAAATCCAGGTAGATTTTACTCCTTATATCGTTATGGTGGATTTCTGCACAGGACCGAGTGGGTGGAGCTTGTCACTGATTGGCCAGATGTCATCTTATTGTAACCAATGACGCTTCACCGTCCGCTGTGTTAATGGCTGTGTACGGCTTCAGCTGATGGTGACGGTGTTCACAATACATTCCAAATATCGTCAGAATCACAAGAATTCGTGCAAGTTCATACAGAGGCTACGTAGTGGTAACCATAGCAACAGCCACACCAAGCTAAGCACAGCTAGTGCATGTCCAGTGATGGAAAACAATCAGCGGTAAAAAAAAAACCCTGAAAACTTTTTATTTATTTATTTTTCTTCATATTTCAGTTGAACACAAAAAACTAAACAAATCTGTCCAGCGGAAGAATTCACTCCCATTCTGTCTCTCGCTCTGTCACTTGGTCAGACATTCTTCTAACCAGCACATGCTACCAACTGAATGGCAGAAACACACACACACACACACACACACACACACACACACACACACACACACACACACACACACACACCCTGCAGGACTCCTTCTTGTGTGCAGAAATAACCCACTGCTTCCTCTTAATCCAAGCTGAACAGGTGCTGCTATTTACAGTAAACAAATTCTACCAATCACACACTCACTCTCTCTCTCCCTCTGTCTCTCTCTCTCTCCCTCTCTCTCTGTCTGTCTTTCTCTCTCTCTCTCTCTCTCTCTCTCTCTCTCTCTCTCTCTCTCTCTCTCTGTCTGTCTTTCTCTCTCTCTCTCTCTCTCTCTCTCTCTCTCTCTCTCTCTCTCTCTCTGTCCGTCTCTGTCTCTCCCTCTCTCTCTCTCTCTGTCTGTCTTTCTCTCTCTCTCTCTCTCTCTCTCTCTCTCTCTCTCTCTCCCTCTCTCTTTCTCAGTCTCTCCCTCTCTCTACTGTACTGTACAGGTTGATGCTCCAGTAGATATGTTAAATCAGGCATTAGTTAGCATGCCGTGTGTGCGCGTGTGCGCGCGTGTGTGTGTGTGTGTGTGTGTGTGTGTGTGTGTGTGTGTGTGTGTGTACTCATGTGGTGAGCTATTTTTGCTCTCTCTGCTAAAATCTGAGCCAGAACTCCTCTGAAGGCTGAACTTAACACACTGCACTTTAATCCGATTTCTCTGTTTAAACTGGTATTGAAGATCAAAATTAATGTTCTTCAAGCGGTCAGTTTTTACAAGGCTGCTATAGAGCAGAGGCAAAACACACACACACACACACACACACACACACACACACACACACACACACATACACTCTGTTTGTTCTGCTGCTGTGTGTGATAGTTTGTTGATGATGTTCTGTGTCTGAACCAACACACTGGGTTTGATGCTAAAGACAACCTGTTAAAAGACATACAAAACATGTACAGTGTGTGTGTGTGTGTGTATGTGTGTGTGTGTGTATAATGTGTGTGTGTGTATGTGTGTGTATTAGAGCTGGGTTTTTAAAACCATAATTTTTATAAAACCACTAAAGACTATATGGGGGGGGGGGTGATTATTTTGAGCATATGAATAAATCCAGGCTTTATAACTGTGTATATGGGCAGAATGTCATTAGTGATGTAACGTATCACAGCATCAGTAATATCTTACTCAGGTGGTCTCTGCTGATCGTATGGGATACTGTGGGTAGTGTTTCTGCTGTGTTTACCTCATGTTTAGTGGTGTTTACCTCATGTTTAGTGGTGTTTACCTGCTGTTTAGTGGTGTTTAGCTGGTGTTTAGTGGTGTTTAGCTTATGTTTAGTGGTGTTTAGCTTATGTTTAGTGGTGTTTAGTGGTGTTTAGCTTATGTTTAGTGGTGTTTAGCTTATGTTTAGTGGTGTTTAGTGGTGTTTAGCTTATGTTTAGTGGTGTTTAGCTTATGTTTAGTGGTGTTTAGCTTATGTTTAGTGGTGTTTAGCTGCTGCTGTGTTTACCTCATGTTTAGTGGTGTTTAGTGGTGTTTAGCTGCTGCTGTGTTTACCTCATGTTTAGTGGTGTTTAGTGGTGTTTACCTCATGTTTAGTGGTGTTTAGTGGTGTTTAGCTTATGTTTAGTGGTGTTTAGCTGCTGCTGTGTTTACCTGATGTTTAGTGGTGTTTAGCTGGTGTTTAGTGGTGTTTAGTGGTGTTTAGCTGCTGCTGTGTTTACCTGATGTTTAGTGGTGTTTACCTGGTGTTTAGTGGTGTTTAGTGGTGTTTAGCTGGTGTTTAGTGGTGTTTAGCTGCTGCTGTGTTTACCTGATGTTTAGTGGTGTTTACCTGGTGTTTAGCTGGTGTTTAGTGGTGTTTAGTGGTGTTTAGCTGGTGTTTAGTGGTGTTTAGCTGCTGCTGTGTTTACCTGATGTTTAGTGGTGTTTAGCTGGTGTTTAGCTGGTGTTTAGTGGTGTTTAGTGGTGTTTAGCTGCTGCTGTGTTTACCTGGTGTTTAGTGGTGTCTATCTCAGCACCACACACCTCCCATTCATCAGCCTGCTTGTGTTTGAGGTGCAGTAATAATTAGTCTTTCTGCTCCTTTAATTGGCAAAAACTTCAGACAAATTTTACAGCAGGCTTTAACTTGTTTAGTGTCTGAAGCAGAGAAACTGAACCATTTCTGTACGACTGAAGAAACCGTGTGCGCGTGCGTGTGTGCATGTGTGCGTGCATGTGTGTGTGTGTGCGTGCGCGTGCGTGTTTGTGTGCGTGCGTGCGTGCGTGTGTGCATGTGTGTGTGTCTGTGTGCATGCGTGTGTGTCTGTGTGTCTGTGTGCGTGCGTGTGTGTGTATGTGCATGCGTGCGTGTGTGTGCGTGCATGTGTGCATGTGCGCGTGCGTGTTTGTGTGTGTGTGCGCGTGCGTGTTTGTGTGCGTGCGCGTGCGTGTTTGTGTGCGTGTGCGTGCATGTGTGTATGTGCATGTGTGTGTGTCTGTGTGCATGCGTGTGTGTCTGTGTGCGTGCGTGTGTGTGTATGTGCATGCGTGCGTGTGTGTGTGTGCGTGTGTGTGTGTGTGTGTGTGTGTGTGTGTGTGTGTGTGCGCACACTCGACACACACTGACGTTTGTAGTCACTAATGTAATGTAATCTGCTGGAACTCATTAAATTCCAGTCGATTTATCTGTATAACACTTTTAACAATTCCCCAAAGTCTCAAAGCAGTTTTACAGAAGTCTGGAAACTGAAGAGAGAGAAAAATAAATAAATATCTAATAATATAAATATAAATAAATATATTATAAAATAAAAATAAATAAATGAATATATACAATTAAAGTTTAAAATTAATTTAAAAAAGATTAACTTAAAATTTAAGATACTAGATATCTGTCCCTAATGAGCAAGGTGACGGTGATGAGGAAAAACTCCATGAGATGATATGAGGAAGAAACCTTGAGAGGAACCAGATTACTTCCCTCTTACCCCGAGAGAGGGTGGGACCAGTAGATCCGAGGGTGTGAGCTGGTGTTTACCTGCTGTTTAGTGGTGTTTAGCTGGTGAATACACTCGTCACACGACGAGTGTATTCAATCACCACTGCTGGGTTCCTCCACCCAGCAGCAGTGATTAAATACACTCGTCATGTGAAGTGTTCGACTCTACATTTAACTGCAGTGTAATTTTACTAGTTCCAGATGTTCAGTCTTTAGTTTATTCTCACTGTAATGTTCTACAACAGCTACGATTTGGCTAGCAGTTGGTGCGAAGTATAATAATGTATAATAATGTATAATAAAGTATAATAATGTATAATAATGTATAATAAAGTATAATAAAGTATAATAAAGTATAATAATGTATAATAATGTATAATAAAGTATAATAATGTATAATAAAGTATAATAGTGTATAATAAAGTATAATACAGTATAATAAAGTATAATAATGTATAATACAGTATAATAAAGTATAATAATGTATAATACAGTATAATAATGTTATAATTTTAGTAACTAATTTTTATTTAAAATGATGGTTCACTTCTTTAACACAGTGAGTATAAATAACTTAATGATGTAATGATTAAATCACTGAACCACCAGCTGGCTAATTCTTAGCATCAGAAAGTCCTGGATCCTTACAGCAGTGTTGTGTGTGTGTGTGTGTGTGTGTGTGTGTGTGTGTGTGTGTGTGTGTGTGTGTGTGTGTGTGTGACATATATATATAAATAAGAACATATATAAATAAGAACATATATAAATAAAAAGATAAATAAATAAGAATATAAATAAGAAGATATGCAGGACATTTTGTAGAAGATCGTCTCCTGATGCACGTTCTGATTATTTATGTCTGTGTAATATTTCTAACACAACAGCTGCACACTTCGCTTAAAATAAGAGCAAGGAATGGAGTGTAGTACCACACACACACACACACACACACACACACACACACACACACACACACACACACACACAGTGTTAAAGCTAAGCACAACATAGGTTAAATTAACATTTTAGAAAACATCTCAATGGCAGCTGTCGTGTGTGTGTGCGCATGTGTGTATGTGTATGCATGTGTGTGTGTGTGTGTTTGTATGCGCTCGTGTGTGTGTAAAATGATGTACTGTGTGTGTGTTTGTATGCGCTAGTGTGTGTGTAAAATGATGTACTGTGTGTGTGTGTGTGTGTGTGTGTGTGTGTTTGTATGCGCTAGTGTGTGTGTAAAATGATGTACTGTGTGTGTGTGTGTGTGTGTGTGTGTGTGTGTGTTTGTATGCGCTAGTGTGTGTGTAAAATGATGTACTGTGTGTGTGTGTGTGTGTGTGTGTGTATGTATGCGCTAGTGTGTGTGTAAAATGATGTACTGTGTGTGTGTTTGTATGCGCTAGTGTGTGTGTAAAATGATGTACTGTGTGTGTGTGTTTGTATGCGCTAGTGTGTGTGTAAAATGATGTTGTGTGTGTGTGTGTGTGTGTGTGTGTGTGTGTGTGTGTGTGTGTGTGTGTGAGATCTAGAGAGAGTTGTGGCTTTGGTCAGTCCTTCAATACAGTTATTTATGTACGAGAGCCAGGATTAGTAACAGCAGCCTGGATGTTAATGTGGACACAAACACAGGAGGACTTTGTGTTGGATAATAAAACACCACCTCAGTACACAGGGATAAAAAACATTTACACCCTGTCCCCTGTCCCCTACACCCTGTCCCCTACACCTTACACCCTGTCCCCTACACCTTACACCCTGTCCCTTACACCTTACACCCTGTCCCTTACACCTTACACCCTGTCCCCTACACCTTACACCCTGTCCCCTACACCTTACACCATGTCCCTTACACCCTGTCCATTACACCTTACATCCTGTCCCCTACACCTTACTCCATTACACCTTACACCCTGTCCCCTACACCTTACACCCTGTCCCCTACACCTTACACCCTGTCCCTTACACCTTACACCCTGTCCCTTACACCTTACACCCTGTCCCTTACACCTTACACCATGTCCCTTACACCTTACACCATGTCCCTTACACCCTGTCCATTACACCTTACATCCTGTCCCCTACACCTTACTCCATTACACCTTACATCCTGTCCCCTACACCTTACATCCTGTCCCCTACACCTTACATCCTGTCCCCTACACCTTACACCCTGTCCCTTACACCCTGTCCCTTACACCTTGTCCCCTACACCTTACACCCTGTCCCCTACACCTTACACCCTGTCCCCTACACCTTACACCCTGTCCCTTACACCTTGTCCCTTACACCTTACACCCTGTCCCCTATACCTTGTCCCTTACACCTTACACCCTGTCCCCTACACCCTGTCCCTTACACCTTACGCCCTGTCCCCTACACCCTGTCCCCTACACCTTATACCCTGTCCCCTACACCTTACACCCTGTCCCCTACACCCTGTCCCTTACACCTTGTCCCTTACACCTTACACCCTGTCCCCTACACCTTACACCCTGTCCCCTACACCTTACACCCTGTCCCCATACCTTGTCCCTTACACCCTATCCCCTACACCTTGTCCCTTACACCTTGTCCCTTACACCTTACACCCTGTCCCCTACACCTTACACCCTGTCCCTTACACCTTGTCCCTTACACCTTACACCCTGTCCCCTATACCTTGTCCCTTACACCTTACACCCTGTCCCCTACACCCTGTCCCTTACACCTTACGCCCTGTCCCCTACACCCTGTCCCCTACACCTTATACCCTGTCCCCTACACCTTACGCCCTGTCCCCTACACCCTGTCCCTTACACCTTGTCCCTTACACCTTACACCCTGTCCCCTACACCTTACACCCTGTCCCCTACACCTTACACCCTGTCCCCATACCTTGTCCCTTACACCCTATCCCCTACACCTTGTCCCTTACACCTTGTCCCTTACACCTTACACCCTGTCCCCTACACCTTACACCCTGTCCCCTACACCCTGTCCCCTATACCTTGTCCCTTACACCCTATCCCCTACACCCTGTCCCTTACACCTTGTCCCTTACACCTTACGCCCTGTCCCCTACACCCTGTCCCCTACACCTTACACCCTGTCCCCTACACCTTACACCCTGTCCCCTACACCTTACACCCTGTCCCCTACACCTTACACCCTGTCCCTTACACCTTACACCCTGTCCCTTACACCTTACACCCTGTCCCCTACACCTTACACCATGTCCCTTACACCCTGTCCATTACACCTTACATCCTGTCCCCTACACCTTACTCCATTACACCTTACACCCTGTCCCCTACACCTTACACCCTGTCCCCTACACCTTACACCCTGTCCCTTACACCTTACACCCTGTCCTCTACACCTTACACCCTGTCCCTTACACCTTACACCCTGTCCCTTACACCTTACACCCTGTCCCTTACACCTTACACCCTGTCCTCTACACCTTACACCATGTCCCTTACACCCTGTCCATTACACCTTACATCCTGTCCCCTACACCTTACTCCATTACACCTTACATCCTGTCCCCTACACCTTACATCCTGTCCCCTACACCTTACACCCTGTCCCTTACACCCTGTCCCTTACACCCTGTCCCTTACACCTTGTCCCCTACACCTTACACCCTGTCCCCTACACCTTACACCCTGTCCCCTACACCTTACACCCTGTCCCTTACACCTTGTCCCTTACACCTTACACCCTGTCCCCTATACCTTGTCCCTTACACCTTACACCCTGTCCCCTACACCCTGTCCCTTACACCTTACGCCCTGTCCCCTACACCCTGTCCCCTACACCTTACGCCCTGTCCCCTACACCCTGTCCCTTACACCTTGTCCCTCACACCTTACACCCTGTCCCCTACACCTTACACCCTGTCCCCTACACCTTACACCCTGTCCCCATACCTTGTCCCTTACACCCTATCCCGTACACCTTGTCCCTTACACCTTGTCCCTTACACCTTACACCCTGTCCCCTACACCTTACACCCTGTCCCCTACACCCTGTCCCCTATACCTTGTCCCTTACACCCTATCCCCTACACCCTGTCCCTTACACCTTGTCCCTTACACCTTACGCCCTGTCCCCTACACCCTGTCCCCTACACCTTACACCCTGTCCCCTACACCTTACACCCTGCCCCCTACACCTTACACCCTGTCCCCTACACCCTGTCCCTTACACCTTACACCTAGGGCTGGGCGATAAATCGTCGCCTAATGGTTAGAGAGTCTGACTCGTAATCCTAAGGTTGTGGGTTCGAGTCTCGGGCCGGCCATGACTGAGGTGCCCTTGAGCAAGGCACCGAACCCCCTAACTGCTCCCCGGGCGCCACAGCGTAAATGGCTGCCCACTGCTCCGGGTGTGTGTTCACGGTGTGTGTGTTCACTGCTGTGTGTGTGTGTGTGCACTTTGGATGGGTTAAATGCAGAGAACGAATTCTGAGTCTGGGTCACCGAACTTAGCCGTACGTCACGTCACTTAAATCGATTTTATCGATGAACTTGAATGTGTAGTTTACATCAATTTGTTTGAATGAAAATCGTTTTTTCTCTTTAACATCCGCTGACGCTCCCCTCTGGGCTCCCGTGGTTCTGAATGGGCTCAGCCCTCCCTCCCCCCACACGTTTGCCATAGAGATACACAAACAACATGGCAGCGAGCAGTGAAGAAGTCGTTCCCCATAAAGGCACAGTGTCCTCTGTCATATGGACTTGGTTGTGTTTTGTGACATCAGACACAGAACACACAACGTCCCGCTGCACAGTGTGTGTAGGTAGCAGTACGACTAATTTACTGCAGCACCTTAAACACAGGCCTGCTGTCCAGTGGGAGAGATGTTACACCCTGCGAAATGAAAAGACCGCCGCAGCACAAACACACCGCCAAAAAACAACCAACCATCTTAAAAACATTTACAAACTGTATGCAGTACGATAAGAAGGTGGCCGTTGGGAAGCGATCATGGATGCAGAGAATTCCTGTTATACTCATCACCAAACATTATACACTGTTGGGTGTTGTGAAAGTCAGCCACATATTCACAGGTTGGAGTTTCCCGAGTCAATAACTCCTGAGCTAAACGCTGTTACTACACAAATAACACCTCTTTTCTATCGTAGTGATGTAGAGAGGCAGCTACAACACAATTCTCCTCAAATTCAGCTTTCCTCAGCGTTGGACAGAATACACAAGTCTCTGTGTGAACACATGAGAGACAGATTAAAGGGACCGTCTGCAAAGTGCAAAACTCGAAAAGCCAATACAATAAAAACAGTTAAGAACTTCACTGTAATACACTTTACTGTTTTATATGAAAAAATAAATAAGTGTTGTAGTGTAACTGTCAGGAGCGGATATAAACCCGATGGTACAAACCCCTTCAGGAGGTGGTCTGGGACGCGTTTCAGATGAAACTGGACAGGTGTAAATGTATGTGGTTGTTCAAGGTTGTTCGAGAGTGTGCGTGAGAGAGTGCGCGTGTGCGCGAGAGTGTGCGCGAGAGTGCGCGTGTGCGTGAGAGAGTGCGAGTGTGCGTGAGAGAGTGCGTGTGTGCGTGAGAGAGTGCGCGTGTGCGTGAGAGAGTGCGAGTGTGCGTGAGAGTGTGCGAGTGTGCGTGAGAGTGTGCGCGTGTGCGTGAGAGTGTGCGAGTGTGCGTGAGAGTGTGCGAGTGTGCGTGAGAGTGTGCGAGTGTGCGTGAGAGTGTGCGTGAGAGTGTGCGAGTGTGCGTGAGAGTGTGAGAGTGTGCGTGAGAGTGTGAGAGAGTGTGTGAGTGTGCACGAGAGTGTGTGAGAGAGTGTGAGTGTGTGAGAGAGTGCGAGTGTGCGTGAGAGAGTGCGAGTGTGCGTGAGTGTGCGAGTGTGCGCGAGTGTGAGAGAGTGTGAGTGTGCGTGTGAGTGTGCGTGAGAGAGTGTGAGTGTGCGTGAGAGAGAGTGTGCGTGCGTGAGAGAGAGTGTGCGTGCGTGAGAGAGAGTGTGCGTGCGTGAGAGAGAGTGTGCGTGCGTGAGAGAGAGTGTGCGTGCGTGAGAGAGTGTGCGTGCGTGAGAGAGTGTGCGTGCGTGAGAGTGTGCGTGCGTGAGTGTGCGTGCGTGAGTGTGTGTGAGTGTGCGTGAGAGTGTGAGTGTGAGTGTGCACGAGAGTGCGTGAGAGAGTGTGAGTGTGCACGAGAGTGCGTGAGAGAGTGTGAGTGTGCACGAGAGTGCGTGAGAGAGTGTGAGTGTGCGTGAGAGAGTGTGAGTGTGCGTGAGAGTGTGAGTGTGCGTGAGAGAGTGTGAGTGTGCGTCCGTGAGAGTGAGAGTGCGTCCGTGAGAGTGAGAGTGCGTCCGTGAGAGTGCGTCCGTGAGAGTGCGTGCGTGAGAGTGAGAGTGCGTGCGTGAGAGTGAGAGTGCGTGCGTGAGAGTGCGTGCGTGAGAGTGAGAGTGCGTGCGTGAGAGTGAGAGTGCGTGCGTGAGAGTGAGAGTGCGTGCGTGAGAGTGAGAGTGCGTGCGTGCGTGAGAGTGAGAGTGCGTGTGTGAGAGTGAGAGTGCGTGAGAGTGAGAGTGCGTGCGTGCGTGAGAGTGAGAGTGCGTGTGTGAGAGTGAGAGTGCGTGCGTGAGAGTGAGAGTGCGTGAGAGTGAGAGTGCGTGCGTGAGAGTGCGTGAGAGTGCGTGCGTGCGAGTGAGAGTGCATGCGTGAGAGTGAGTGAGTGCGTGAGAGTGCGTGAGAGTGCGTGAGTGCGTGAGAGTGAGTGAGTGCGTGAGACACACACACACACACACACACACACACACACACACACACACATCATGTGTCTCAGTACAGTGATGTGCTGAAATAAATGGGAGGAAACGTTATACACGTGCTGGAGGTTAGCAGTCATGTATAAATATCTCCATCACTGCTGACTGGTATTAATACACATGGGGCAGGACAGTGCATGTGTTTATAACTCTCTATAACCCTTCTCTAACTGTCTTTAACTCCACACACTGATGTCAGCTATAGCATCAGATTTTACAGGCTACGCTTAGACACATGTCATAAATACATTTAATCTCAAAGTCTGTCTGTCTGTCTGTCTGTCTGTCTGTCTGTCTGTAGGTGTCCATGGCTGGCGAATGTTGTATCTCCCGCGGTTCCTGTTTACAATGGTGTGGTGTTCCTCTTTGTTCTGGCTAATTTCAGCATGGCCACCTTCATGGACCCGGGTGTGTTCCCCCGAGGTAAAGAGACTGTGTTTATGATCCAGCACACAGACAGAATGTCAGACAGACAGACACACAGACACACGGACAGAATGTCAGACAGACAGACACACAGACAGACAGACACACAGACAGAATGTCACACAGACAGACACACGGACAGAATGTCAGACAGACAGACACACAGACAGACAGACACACAGACAGAATGTCAGACAGACAGACACACAGACAGACAGACACACAGACAGAATGTCAGACAGACAGACACACAGACAGACAGACACACAGACAGAATGTCAGACAGACAGACACACAGACAGACAGACACACGGACAGAATGTCACACAGACAGACACACGGACAGAATGTCATACAGACGCACGGACAGGATGTCAGACAGATACACAGACAGAATGTCAGACAGACACACGGACAGAATGTCAGACAGACAGACGCACGGACAGAATGTCAGACAAATAGACGCACGGACAGAATGTCAGACCGACAGACGCACAGACAGACAGACACACGGACAGAATGTCAGACAGACAGACACACAGACAGAATGTCACACAGACAGACGCACGGACAGAATGTCATACAGACGCACGGACAGAATGTCAGACGGACAGAATGTCAGACAGAATGTCAGACGGACAGAATGTCAGACAGACGCACGGACAGAATGTCAGACAGACAGACGCACGGACAGAATGTCAGACAGACAGACGCACGGACAGAATGTCACACAGACAGACGCACGGACAGAATGTCACACAGACAGACGCACGGACAGAATGTCACACAGACAGACGCACGGACAGAATGTCACACAGACAGACGCACGGACAGAATGTCACACAGACAGACGCACGGACAGAATGTCACACAGACAGACGCACGGACAGAATGTCACACAGACAGACGCACGGACAGAATGTCACACAGACAGACGCACGGACAGAATGTCACACAGACAGACGCACGGACAGAATGTCACACAGACAGACGCACGGACAGAATGTCACACAGACAGACGCACGGACAGAATGTCACACAGACAGACGCACGGACAGAATGTCACACAGACAGACGCACGGACAGAATGTCACACAGACAGACGCACGGACAGAATGTCACACAGACAGACGCACGGACAGAATGTCACACAGACAGACGCACGGACAGAATGTCAGACAGACAGACGCACGGACAGAATGTCAGACAGACAGACGCACGGACAGAATGTCAGACAGACAGACGCACGGACAGAATGTCAGACAGACAGACGCACGGACAGAATGTCAGACAGACAGACGCACGGACAGAATGTCAGACAGACAGACGCACGGACAGAATGTCAGACAGACAGACGCACGGACAGAATGTCAGACAGACAGACGCACGGACAGACGTACAGACAGACGCACGGACAGACGTACAGACAGACGCACGGACAGAATGTCAGACAGACGTGCAGACAGACAGACAGACGTACAGACAGACAGACAGACGTACAGACAGACAGACAGACGTGCAGACAGACAGACAGACGTGCAGACAGACAGACAGACGTGCAGACAGACAGACAGACGTACAGAGAGACAGGAACATGCACAGACTAACAAGCACAGAAAAATATGGAAATTCTTGAAAACCTTCAAAAAGTATCTCCATCTTATTTTCTCCCCATCTGCCCCCCCTCAAATCTGCCCCTCCCTATCTGCCCTGATCTGTCCTTAGCGACTGAGGATGAGGATAAAGATGATGATTTCCGAGCTCCACTCTATAAGAACATGGAAGTGAAGGGAATTCAGGTGCGGATGAAATGGTGCTCCACCTGCCACTTCTACAGACCACCACGCTGTTCACACTGCAGTGTGTGTGACAACTGTGTGGAGGTAACACACACACACGCACACACACACACACACACACACTCACACACACACACACACACACACACACACACACACTCAATCACAACCATTTGTTTCACATTGAATTGAATGGTGTCTGTCTGCTCGTGTGTGTCTGCTCGTGCGTGTGTGTCTGTCTGCGCGTGTGTGTGTCTGTCTGTGTGTGTGTGTCTGTCTGTGTGTGTGTGTCTGTCTGTCTGTGTGTGTGTGTCTGTCTGCGTGTGTGTGTGTCTGTCTGCTCGTGTGTGTGTCTGTCTGCGTCTGTCTGCATGTCTGTCTGCGTGTGTGTGTCTGTCTGCGCGTGTGTGTGTCTGTCTGCGCGTGTGTGTGTCTGCGTGTGTGTGTGTGTGTGTGTGTGTGAACAGGACTTTGACCATCACTGTCCTTGGGTGAATAACTGCATCGGTCGGAGGAATTACAGATATTTTTTCCTCTTCCTGCTGTCTCTGAGCTCCCACATGGTGGGTGTGTTCTCATTCGGCCTGCTGTTTGTCCTCAACCACTTGGAGCGTCTCACGGAGCTGCACACTACCATCACGTATCCTTCCACACACAAAGTAGCCCCTTATTTACAATAAATATAACACACACCTCTGAGTGTGAGAGATTACTTTTTGACCTGTTTCCCATCATGCCTTGTGTTTCTGAGCTCCTCTGTTCAGTATGATAGTGATGTGTGTTTCTGGTCTGTTCTTCATCCCTGTTATGGGACTCACTGGGTTTCACTTAGTGCTGGTGGCCAGAGGGCGCACTACTAATGAACAGGTAACACACACACACACACACACACACACACACACACACACACACACATGGGTATCACTTACACACAAGTCTCTTTCTCAGGTAACGGGGAAGTTTCGGGGAGGTGTGAACCCTTTTACACGTGGTTGCTGTGGCAACGTGAAACATGTTCTGTGCAGTCCTCTAGCTCCAAGGTAACACACACACATATATACATACACACACACACACACACACACAAATATACACACACAAATATATATATACACACAAATATACATACACACAAACACAAATAAATATACATACACACACACACATATACATACACACACACAAATATACACACAAATATATATACACACAAATATACACACACACACACACACACACACAAATGTATACATATACACACACACAAATGTATACATACACACACACACAAATATACACACACACACACACACAAATGTATACATACACACACACACAAATGTATACATATACACACACACAAATGTATACATACACACACACATAGTTTGATGTTTTATTAGTTACTTATAGCATTAGCTCTTTTATGATGAGATTAAGTCTGTGTTTATATTAGAACATAACTGGGGTTATGCAGTGTGATAACTGTGTGTGTGTGTGTGTGTGTGTGTGTGTGTGTGTGTGTGTAGGTATATAGTAGACCCCAGGAAGAAGCCAAACATCCAGATAAACCCCCCGTTCCTGCGCCCCGTTGTGTCTGACCGTAACGTGGTTGTTAAAGTGAGTGATAACGGAGTTCACACTAACATCCTGAGATCAAAGGTGAGGGCGTGTCCCAATCCACACTCCTGTAGGGGGCATAAACTCTCACAATCACACTAATCTATTTGTCTTCGTTGTTCAGTCAAAAAACAGTCTGGATGGTTTGGGGGAGAAAAATGCAGATATTCAGCCTCCTCTTCCTCCAAAAGCTGAGCGTCATCATCATCTTCATCATCTTCATCATCCTCAGCAGCAATTCCAGAGTCAGCTGACATCCAGTGAAGGCAAGATGATGATTTAACTTTAAAGGGTGTAGGGAACAGGGTACAGGGTGTAGGGGACATGGTGTAGGGGACATGGTGTAATGTGTGGGGGACAGGGTGTAATGTGTGGGGGACAGGGTGTAGAGGACAGGGTGTAGGGGACAGGGTGTAAGGAGTAAGGGACAGGGTGTGGGGTGTAAGGGACAGGGTGTAAGGTGTAGGGGACAGGGTGTAAGGTGTAAGGATAAGGGTGTAGGGGACAGGGTGTAAGGTGTAGGGGACAGGGTGTAGGGGACAGGGTGTAAGGGACAGGGTGTAGGGGACAGGGTGTAGGGTGTAAGGATAAGGGTGTAGGGGACAGGGTGTAAGGTGTAGGGGACAGGGTGTAGGGGACAGGGTGTAAGGGACAGGGTGTAGGGGACAGGGTGTAGGGTGTAAGGATAAGGGTGTAAGGTGTAGGGGACAGGGTGTAAGGTGTAGGGGACAGGGTGTAGGGTGTAGGGGACAGGGTGTAAGGGACAGGGTGTAGGGGACAGGGTGTAGGGTGTAAGGATAAGGGTGTAAGGTGTAGGGGACAGGGTGTAGGGGACAGGGTGTAAGGGACGGGGTGTGGCTCCAATCTCTGTGTTACTTGGATAATTTTCTTTTATCTTGACTCAATATCTGTGCGCACGCGCGTGTGTGTGCGTGCGTGTGTGCACGTGTGTGTGCGTGCGTGTGTGCGCGTGTGTGCGTGCGTGTGTGTGTGCGTGCGTGCGTGCGTGTGTGCGTGCGCGTGCGTGTGTGTGTGCGCGTGTGTGCATGCGTGTGTGTGCGTGCGCGTCCGTGTGCGTGCGCGTCCGTGTGTGTGTGCGCGTGTGTGCATACATGCGTGTGCGTATTTGGTCTCTTACTGCCCTCTGCTGGTCGATCACGACACCTTTCCCACTTTAATCTACAGGTTTGTTTCAGTTGATTTTTTTCCTCTTTTCCAGAAAGTTCCCTGTCCAGTAAAGCCACCACTCCGTCCACTCCGGCCATGTACAAATTCAGACCATCGTTCGGGACGATGCCCAAAGTGCACTTTAACGCTGTGGGAGAGAAGGTCATTAATCAGTGTGTTTATTTTACCTTTAAAAGAGATACAACACACACAATATTCATTACATTTACGATATCATTTTAGATCTCCATGTCTGAAGACTCAAAATCGTCGGCCATCTTGGAAGAGCGAGCTCACGACTATCGCTCCGAGCCCAATCTGGATTTCCCGGATTACGGTGGTGCTGAAGTCCCTCCCCTTCATCGCCACTTCCTGTCGTCTCCGTTCCAGCTGGACTCGTACAGCCTTAAACATGCCGGCCGCAGAGATGAACCCATGAAGCTAGGGGGCGTCAAGCCCGATTCGGTCACGTCCACACCTCACAGGGGCGTGTTTACCTCTGGGACGATGTCCAGTCGCAACGCCAGTCTGTCCTACGACAGCTTATTAACACCCAGTGCAGCCATGGCTCCCTCTGTGCCCTTCCATTCGCCCTTCCTGCCCACGAAAACCTGCCATGTTCGTCGTCCTGAATTGCAGCGTCAGCATTTCCCCTCCTCCCCTTACAGCCCCACCCGGGTGGGGTACCTGTACAGTCGGGAGCGAGAGAGAGAGCGAGACGCTGAGAGGGAGCGAGACAGGGATTCGTCTCCTGTCCGCTATGATAACCTGTCCAAAACCATCATGGCGTCCATCCAGGAGAGGAAAGAGCTGGAGGAGAGAGAGAGGCTCCTCCTGCGTCATGGACACACTCACAGCCACATCCACATTTACGCCAACGATTCCGGCGTCTTTGATGGACATTGTCCTGCCTCCAGAGGGTCTCGTGACGAGCTCACCAGGGTCGGGGTGATGTCCTTCAGCCCTCGTGCTGTCCGCTCCTCTGCGTTGTCACTGGCACGAGCTCACAGAACGTCCACTTCCTCTCTACACAACGAGGTGGGAAACGGAGGGGGCGTCTCTCATCGCTCGCCATCCCATCAGCCCCCTCTGTCTCCATCACCTTCTCCTCGTTCTCCTTCCTTTTCTCACCATAAACTGTCCTTAATCGGTGCAGTGGAGAGAGCCGAATCACCTCACCTGAGCCACAGGTAAGCCTCAGGGGTGGAGCGTAACTTCGGCTTGTTTACGTTTGTGTTTACGTTTACTTAGATGGACAAAACGAACCTAGATGTAAATAAGAATTATGTTGTTTAACTTGAACTGAATTCTTCCTGTAACTGATTTAAGGAAATAAATGTATCGCTGTCTTTAGGGAGGAACTGAATCGAGGGAAAGTTAACGGACAGCCTAAAGGGCAGATGCGAGACTGCCACCTGGTGTCACACTCCGGACCGCCACTCAGCCCGAGCGTCAAAAAGGTGACCGGAGTGGGCGGGACTACGTACGAGATATCGGTGTGACGGACACCTGGAATAGTCAATCCATACATGAGGAATACTGCCATGGCAACCGACACTACCACCAGTGACAGAGCCTCTATTTCAACCAATCAGAGCCTTTTTTTCACAGGGGCTGACAGCCAATCACAGCTGGTCTTTCACTATTCTGGTCCAATCAGAGGAGGAGGTGGTCCTTCAATGTCTGGGTGTTTCTCGTTGGTGATCGCAGCATCTTGAGGCCAAGACATTACTGTGTGTGTGTGTGTGTGTGTGTGTGTGTGTGTGTGTGTGTGTGTGTGTGTGTGTGTGTGTTTGTTTAAATTCAGGAGTTTTTATGTATCTCTTTATTCCAGAAAAATGGTTTAAATAGCTACAAAGAATAACAACCCCTTCTGAAAAGGGCTGAAGTGTCCGTTAACTTTAATATCTAATTCAAAGGTGCTCTGTGTGTGTGTGTGTGTGTGTGTGTGTGTGTGTGTGTGTGTGTGTGTGTGTGTGTGTGTGTGTGTGTTGTAGGCCACCACCTTCTAGTATCATCACCACCACCATTTACACCCAGCATTAGAGTTAGCGTTAGCATTCAGTCTGTTTTTATTCTAACTGAATTTTCAGAAATTCGTAGATAAAAAAAGTAAAAATTAAATAAATAAAAATAAAAGCTAAAAATGAAAGTGCATTAATCACGGACCTGTCACACACCTCAGATCTCCATGTTAGCGCTCTGGCTAGCTGATGGTGGCCATGTTGCTCCTCCGTCTCTGTAAAATAAACAATAACGATCCTGCTGAAAATTATTGGCACCCTATAGAAAATTCATTCATTCATATATATAGTTTTATTTTACATGTTTCATTCTGATGTTCATGCAGTTTATATATATATTTAAATAAAGTATTGAGGCTGCTGAACTTCATCAGGAGGGTTTTTCAGGAAGGGGGCCAATAGTTTTTTCCCGCATATGAAGCACACAGAATTATATGTTGACGTTTCTCTGTGTGTGTGTGTGTGTGTGTGTGTGTGTGTGTGTGTGTGTGTGTGTGTGTGTGTGTGTAAATCTGATGTTAGCTTGTTGCATGTATCATGTTAGTTGATTAATTCTGCCTGTGAGCTCGATGTAAAATAATGAGAAAAAAATTTATTCTGTCATGTAACATAAATCAGTGTTAGTCGATCAGGGGGCACATACTTATGATCAGTCTGCCTGTGCGGGGTGGGAGGTGGGGTGTTTCAGTAGTGCACACTTTGTTCCCTCTCTAGGGCTCTAATATGGAGATCTCTGGTTACTGCATGACATCAGACACGGTTGTCCTCCCTCTTCAGAAATGTATAAAGAGTTAACTAGAGTCAGGACTATTGATGCGGCAGGGCTTTATTACCTTAGTACTGCTGTGTGTTTATACATGAACACTGCAGAGTAAACCTACACATTAACATTAAACTTTACCCTGATTAACCCCACCCACACCTGTCACCCTGACACTGACCCTGTCACCTCCACCTGCCACCCTGACCCCACCTGTTACCCTCACCCCACACGTCACCCTCACCTCCACCTGCAACCCTGACCCCACCCCCACATGTTACCCTCACCTCCACCTGCCACCCTGACCCCACCCGTCACCCCACCCCCACCTATCACCCTGACCCCTCCCCCACCTCTCACCCCACCCCAACCTGTCACCCTGACCCCACCCCCACCTCTCACCCGTCACTATTAGATCATTTTAATCTAACACATTAGTTGCAGTATAAATTCCCCATGTCCTGCTTCTGTAGATCCTGTGCTGCTGTTTACTGTATTTTCGGTGCCACCATGTTAGCGACACAACACTAGTGCTAACACTATCACTGTGTCACGATCACATAAGCCGTGAAATCCCGCATCACGTCACAGCCTGTACAATGGAATATTTTTTTATTTCAAAAATCTCTATTTTGCCTAAACCCCAGAGACGTGACGTGACCCCTGCTGTTCTCTAAAGGACGGCGTCTTTATCCTCTTTTAGTTTTTCTTTCATTTCTTCTTCACTTTTTCTCGGTAACGTCCCACACCTGAGATGATTAACGCAGGTGTGTCGGTGATTCTTATTCAAATATTTCACTATTTAACCATCGCACTTGACACTGTATTAAAATAAATTAAAACTTTCATACTTTACTTTTATACCATAAATATAAATAAA